>NC_142949.1:27444928-27447428 GCF_046866305.1 Octopus bimaculoides | reverse complement strand
CACCACAATCACCACCACCACCACCATCCACCACCACCACCACCACCGTCCACCACCACCACCATCGTCTCGACTGTTCTGGAGGACGACAGACCTAAGTTTCAGCAACTCTAATAGCGTGCTAATGATGGCCTGTCATACTTGGCGTTGATTATGAGGATCGCTTTAAGGGGAGAGTTTTGTGTGTGAAGGGCACCTACATTTGCACACATATACACAGAAAGACAGTGAGAGAGAAAGGGAGAGGGAGAGGGAGAGAGAAAAAGGGAGAGAGAAAAAGGGAGAGGAAGAGAGGGAGGGGAAGAGGGAGGGGAAGAGGGAGAGAAAGAGGAGATCTCATCATGATTGGGTGCTATTTAAACACGACTCACAAACTATACCCTTACGAAAACTAGTGTAATACCAGAACAACGATCGATAGATAGGGAAAGAGAGAGTGAGAGAAAGAGAGAGAGAGAGAGAGACAGACAGAGAGATAGATAGATAGATAGATAGATAGATAGATAGATAGATAGATAGATAGATAGATAGATAGATAGATAGAGAAAGAGAGACCGACAGACAGACAGATAGACAGACAGACAGACAGACAGACAGGCGGACAGACAGACAGACAGACAGACAGACAGACAGACAGACAGACAGATAGATAGAGAGATAGATAGATAGATAGATAGATAGTTTAAATATATATATATATATATAGATAGATATATATATATATATATATATATAGAGAGAGAGAGAGAGAGAGAGAGAGAGAGAGAGACAGACAGACAGACAGACAGACAGACAGACAGACAGACAGACAGATCGATAGATAGATAGATAGATAGATAGATAGATAGATAGATAGATAGATAGATAGATAACAGAATGTTAACACACAAATTTCACAAAAATCTGGTGGCTGGTATACAGTAATGAAGCCATAATATAGACCACGATAATGTATACACAATAACAATAATGTCACGACAAATGGAGATTTTTAATGCAGCAATATAACAGAGATATACATACAACAGCCATAAAACTGGAAGTAACTAATATATTTATACGAAGAAATGGAGAGAGAGAGAGAGAGAGAGAGAGAGAGAGAGAGAGAGAGAGAGATGGGGAAGCGGAGAAGAAAAGTGATAAGCAAGCAGACAAATAGACAGGCAGTCAGATAAATATAGATAGATAGATAGATAGATAGATAGATAGATAGATAGATAGATAGATAGATAGATAGATAGATAGATAGATAGATAATCATAAATATATAGGGATTGACAGTAACCTGCTTCTCCAACATATCGCTATCTAGAGTAATAATTTGTAGTTTTGAAATCAGTAGTTCTTTGACTGCTATTTCTGAATTCTCAGTATGTTGGAGAAGCAGGTTACTGTCAATCCCTATATATTTATGATTATAAATGTTTTTTACCGAAAAGGTTTTTTCATACTGAGCTACCCGGCAAAATTGTTAATTATTAATTTTATTACTAATTGACGATTCCCTGCCCTGCATATCTATATAGATAGATAGATAGATAGATAGATAGATAGATAGATAGATAGATAGATAGATAGATAGATAGATAGATAGACCCTGAGTTTATCTGTTCATAAAGACGTTACAGAATAGTGAAGACAAAGCTCCTGATCTGTGTATCAATAATTTTTTTTATTATTATTAAAAAGCAATGAATCCAACAAAATGCATGATGTTTTATCCCTAGAATCGCGCCGCTAGGTTCACCCAGTCATCACTGATTAGATGTAATGTCAAACAAAAATCGTCGGATATCTGCGAAAAGTGAAATCGTCAGATATCCGCGATTATTGAAACCTTGACAGCGGTCATGTTGTAAGGTGGCACCTGGGCTTTTCTGTCGTTTCTATACATAGTGTGTATGTGTTTGCCAGTTTGTTTATGATCACGTAAACGAGCGCACCGACTTGCCTTACTAAAGACCGTTAAGGAACTTGTCTTAAGGAACTTGTCTTTCAAGTCATGCATGGCTTTGTGTCTTTGTGTCTGTGTTTGTCCCCCCACCACCTTCACTTGACAACCGATGTTGGTGTGTTTACGTCCCCGTAACATAGCGATTCGGCAAAATAGACTTATAGAATAAGTACTAAGTTTACAAATAATAAGTCCTGGGGTCGATTTCTTCGACTAAAAGAAAAAATAGCTTAAAGGCTGTGCTCCAGTATGACCGCAGTCAGATGACTGAAACGAGTAAAAGAATAAAAAGATAAAAAATCTGAACAATTTTCACATATGTGACACATTCTATTTGTGACCATACCGGTTTTAAGCAATTCCACGGTGACTCTTTTAAAGCTGGTTTTGCTACCTCTGCTACCTCTAGCACCTACAATGAGTTCTTTTTTTTTTTTTTATAAAATGGTTACGTATGAGTTAAGGCAGATTAGTTGTGTTTTCTATCGCAGGATGTTGAATGGTCCTTAACTAGTTCGATAACTCACAGTGCCGCCTGTCATGTAA
>NC_142949.1:27413926-27416426 GCF_046866305.1 Octopus bimaculoides | reverse complement strand
ATATATATATATATATATATATATATTATATATATATATATATATATATATATATATATATATATATATATATATATATATATATATATATATATATATATATATATATATATATATATATATATATATATATATATATATATATATATATATATATATATATATATATATATATATATATATATATATATATATATATATAGGCACAGGAGTAGCTATGTGGTAAGTAGCTTGCTTACTAACCACATGGTTCTGGGTTCAGTCCCACTGCGTAGCACCTTGGGCAAGTGTTTTCTACTATAGCCTCGGGTCGACCAAAGCCTTGTGAGTGGATTTGGTAGGCGGAAACTGAAAGAAGCCTGTCGTATATATGTATATATATATATATATATATATATAACAATTAGAAAATGGAGGATAATATGCTGAACCCAACTACTTGCAGACGGTGTATCCCGTTGAATTCATTAATTTAATTCATAGCAAAAGTGACAAAAAAGAAAGAAAAGAAAAAGTCTTTTTCTTTTTCTTTTTCTTTTCTTCCATTTTTGTTACTTTTGCTATGAATTAAATTAATGAATTCAACGGGATACACCGTCTGCAAGTAGTTGGGTTCAGCATATTATCCTCCATTTTCTAATTGTTACACAAATTTTGGGTAAAACCTCCACTTTTCCCGCTCCCATTGATTGCACCTAGTATAGCACTAGAGTAGCAATAATTGGGTACCCTCCCAGCAGTATACTGGATAGATACTATCCCTTAGTGGGTTGTACCCCCAACCCCTAACTCTCTCACGTTATATATATATATATATATATGTTTGTGTGTATATGTTTGTGTGTCTGTGTTTAACAGTGTAACTCGAAGTAAATAAAGCTATACATAACAGCGTGTAAACATTGGGTTTAAACCCCTGTAGATAGAAATAGTCGAAGGCTGCTCATGGGTTTTATCTACTTCGAGTTCCAGCGTTAAAAATGAATTTCTCAATACGTTCTGTGTGTGTGTGTGTGTGTGTGTGTGTGTGTGTGTGTGTGTGTGTGTGTGTGTGTGTGTGTGTGTGTGTGTGTGTGTGTGTGTGTGTGTATGCGTGTGTGTGTGTAAGATGCCAATGTCTGATAAATATACAATTTTTGCTTTGGATATAAAATTTCAGTACAATTTATTCCTGGGGTAAGATTGATGGTTTAGATGGCCGATTGTATTCAAATTGTTTCCTATAAACCCAGTTTGTAAGTAAAATAAGGCCCACATGCTCACCTAATTTTATTCCTGCGCTTGGTTTTAGTTTGTCCCTTGCGGTTTTGAAATATATATATTTACTAGCGAGTGTATATGTGTGTGTGCATGTGTATAAGTGAGTGTGTGTGTGTAAGTGCATTCATATATATATATATATATATATATATATATATATATATATATATACATACATACATACATACATACATACATACATACATATGTATGTGTGTGTATATATACATGTATATATATATATATATATATATATATATATATATATATATATATATATATATATATATATATATATATATATATATATACATTTATGCGCGTGTATCCTTCTGGTCCTCGTTTGCTTATATTTGTTATTTAAGTACCCATATATCTAACTTTGCTGTCACATACTCTTCTCCTTGGACACTGACACTTTGTTCTTAAGCTGTGTAACAGTTCCTGCCTCTACACATTTTACTTCCATGTCCTCTTCCTTTCCCTATAAATACTTTCTTGAATTTCTGTTCCATTTCCTCATCTCCTTTCTCAATCAAACCATGTTTCGTCAGGCGCCATGAGCATAAGTAAAACATACAACGACTCCTTTGGTGCCACGACCGTACCCAAGACTTCACCGAAACCGATTATCTTGTTGGTCTTCTACATACTGCAAAAACGAAAACCTCCAGTCCTGAAATCATGGGTAGCCTTTACCGTGAAGACGTGCGGGTAATTGTAAAAAATGTCAACTCATATGTGACCGATAGTTTCAGAAAGAAATTTCACAGTTCCTTTAAGGACTTGGATTTCCGAAAAACTGTACAAATTCATCTCATAACCTATCCAATTCCATTTATTATTCATAACACATACTGAAATGAAAGGATAAATTATGCTTATAGACTTTCTAACCGATTCAGGCATACGATTGACAACTTTATCCCGAACATCTCACTTCAAGTTTCACAATTTTCGGCTAATGAAGAGGCACTAGTAAGCGTATTACAATGAAGTCTTGATTAGAAGTAGATTCAAGGGTAAAATCTGAAACATAGGAACGCTTATCTCCCACTGCAAAAACGAAGTCTAGCGGTCGCTTTCGTTCGATATTACAATTGTTATACAGAAGCATTTCCTCTTAAAACATAAGTAGAACAAGATATTTAATACAAATACGACCTAACTTTCGTATTCAACTACCACAAAATTTTGACGTAATTTAAAATAGTGTCAGATTATATATATTAATTCTCTG
>NC_142949.1:27398926-27403926 GCF_046866305.1 Octopus bimaculoides | reverse complement strand
TATCAACATAAAACATGTTATACACAGTTTTCAAGAAATACGTTTATGCATGTGCGCGTGTAAGCACATAAGCCTGTGTGCATGCATGCTTGTAGGGATATGAGTATACGTCTCTATGTCTTTGTATATGTGTATGTATGTATGTATATATATATATATGTGTGTGTGTATATATATATATGAATATATATATATATATATATATATATATATATATATATATATATATATATATATATATATACTATATATGTATGTATATACACACGCACATACACACACACACTGACAAACACGCATACATACACACCAGCTCACACATGCACACACTTTCTCTTTCTCTCTCTCTCTCTCTCACACACACACGCACACACAGATAAGCAGAGAAGCAGACAAACAGGTAAACATACAGACGCATAGATATCTACTAATGCGCACATATTCCTTCATACAAACTTATGTAAATTGTGTATAAATATGTACATATATATATATATATATATGTGTGTGTGTGTGTTGTGTGTGTGTGTGTGTGTGTGTGTGTGTGTGTGTGTGTGTGTGTGTGTGTGTGGAGAGAGAGAGAGAGAGGGGAGAGAGAGAGAGAGAGGGAGAGAGAGAGAGAGAGGGAGGGAGAGAGAGAGAGGGAGAGAGAGAGAGAGGGAGAGAGAGAGAGAGAGGGAGAGAGAGAGAGAGAGGGAGAGAGAGAGAGAGTATCTGATACATATATCGATAGATGGATATATGTAATTAGTGTTCAGTACACTTCATTAATAATTAAAATTACAAGCAATTAATTGTCTAAATTCATTGAATCAATTAGAGTTATGATTTGTAATGTATTTGTAATTTGTATTTTAATGAATTTGTCAAGTCATTGAATCATAATGAGTGTTGCTGAGATAATAGACGGCGCTGGTGGTTATTCTTGCTCCGGTTTGGCGCTGGTGGCGGCGGCGGTGGTGGTGGTGGTGGTGGTGGTGGTGGTAATAGTAGTTGTGGTAGTGATGGTGTTGATGGTGGGCGTCTCAATGTTTTACAATTTTATGCCATTTCGATTCATCCCGTGTATTCCAGAGTTCAGATATTACCGAGGTAAACTTCGCTTTTTATTTTCGCCACGAAAAATGACTGAAGCAAGAAAATGAGTCTGTCTGTTCACGTTTATCTCTGATTCATTTATCACTGATTTTTCAACTCTGATCCGTATTATACTCAACACAAATTGCTCCGTGATACACATGGGTCGAGAATCAGTCAAAGATTTTGCTTGGAACCAAAAGTGCCCCCAGCAACCGTCCACAATGCTTATGAAAAATTGGGGGCCTCAGAGCGAACCTATGCCGCCCATCTTCGTTTTCTATTATTTGTTTACCATTGATTTATTTAACGCAATTTTTTTAAAGCAATCACTGAACAAATAGGAATCCATGTACTGGTAATATACTCGGGAGATAAGAATGGTTGTTGTGTAAGAATTTCGCTTCGAACAGTGTAGTTTTCAGTTCGGTCACTCTGTGTAACATCTTGTAGAAATGTCTTCTGCTATATAGACACGAGCCATGTAAGTGAAATTTCCACACAATCACATACGCACACACACACATACATACATACATACATACATACAAGCATATTAGGTTGGTGCATAATTATTGCGTCTTTTTTTTTCAACAAAATTTATTCAACAAAAACAATAACAATATTTAACAAAAAAATGACCATCTGACTGTCTGCCAAGCGAATTGGAAGCAATAATTGAAGTAAATAGTGAATATGCTCCGGAATACTCATTTAAAGATGTTTTTGTTACATGTTGTCCTTGTTTTGTTGAATAAAATTTGTTGAAAAAAAAGCCGCAGCAAATTTAAACGATGCTTTATTCTGAAAGGATCTTCTGAAAGAAGTGCCTGACGGATCTAAACCCGCCACGCCGCCAGGAATAGGGGAAATGTTTGAAGGGATACATTGTCAGAGCATTCTTTCATCTACATTATATCTAATAAAGAAAGCTGGTTATTATTTAATTCTACACCATCTAGAAAATTCTTATAATTTCCAATTTTGATATACTGCTGGGATGAGCATATCTGTCATATATATATATGTCATAACCTTATCCATCTATTGTTTTCATAATCGGTCATAATGTCTTACGTTTAAGATGATTCCCATGCTTTCCCTGATGAGAAGGTTACAATTTTAATATCAAAGATCCCTATGGATCACACAGGTTGTAATCCTTTGAAACATATGTAGGAATAAAGTATGCAATTATAACATGAGTTTTCTCCAATCCTTAAATTCTTATATATATATATATATAATGCATGTATTTATGTATGTATGTATCTGCATAGCGGATATGCACAACTCAACAGTTTTGTGCAGAAGACCGCTCGAAGGGGTGACATGAATTAAGCTTGATCATGGACCCAGTTCTTATTGGAAGTGAGTCAAACTTTAGAAGTATTCTGCAAACTGTGGAATTGTGTTCTACCATAAACAGAATAGCAGCAAATAGCAGTAGAATCTCTGCGAATAATCTCTCGTCACACACACTTCTTTCTCCTCGCTCCACCCCCTAAACAACTCCCCTACACTCCCACTGAAACACAAATTACCCACCCATCCACCTACTGCCCACCCTCAGCTTCCCTCCCACTCAACAAATCAAAGGTCAACTTAGATCTAAGGGAACAAATCTTAAAAACAGCCGAGTATCTTCAAGATTATCTCAAGTTATTTACATCATTGTAGTAGTAGTAGTAGTAGTAGTAGTAGTAGTAGTAGTAGTAGTAGTAGTAATGGGTGGTGGTGGTAGTGGTGGTGGTATTGGTTATTGTAGTATTGGTAATTATAGTAGTGGGTGGTAATAGTGGCGGCGGACGTAGTGAAGTTGGTAGTAGTAGTAGTAGTAGTAGTAGTAGTAGTAGTAGTAGTAGTAGTAGTAGTAGTAGTGGTAACAGCAGCAGTAGTAGTAGTAGTAGTAGTAGTAGTAGTAGTAGTAGTAGTAGCAGCAGCAGCAGAGAATGATAGGGCTATTTTTAAAATTGTGTATCATTATTATGAATATGATATCTTTGAAAAGTGACTAACGCTGAAATGCGAACCATCCAGCAATCTTCAGACATTAAAAGATAAAATCCATCTATCTATCTATCTATCTATCTATCTATCTATCTATCTATCTATCTATCTATCTATCTATCTACCTACCTATCTATATATTTCTCACTATATGTGTGTGTGTATGTACGTGTATATATATGTATGTGTGTGTCTCTCTCTCTCTGTATGTATACGCGTATTATATATATATGCATACATATACACACATGTAAATGCTCACATAAATATATACATACACGCACATATATATAGACACATATCTTCGTATGTATGTATTTGTAACTACGCTGAATTGCATGTGTGTGTGTGTGTGTGTGTGTGTGTGTGTGTGTGTGTGTGTGTGTGTGTGTGTGTGTGTGTGTGTGTGTCTGTGTGTGTATTTGGTCAAATGACGAACGACAGAAAATTAGCTGAACCAGATATTCAAATAAAAGTAGAATCCAAAATAAAGAAAGAACTCAATACTGTGAATAAAGTATAGAATGTGTAAAAATAAATGTCAATGTTTGCGTTAGTACACACACACACACACATATATATATATATATATACGTGTGTGTGTGTGTGTGTATGCTCATATATATGCATGTACATATACATAGACACACACTTGCATACGCACACATGCACACACACACACACACATATATATATATGTATAAACATATATATATATATATATATATATATATATATATATATATATATATATATATATATATATATATATATTATATATATATACATATATATATATATATATATATATACATATATATATATATACATATATATATATATATATATATATATATATATATATATATATATATATATATATATATATATATATATATATATATATATATATATATGTATATATCGTTGCTATTATGCAAAATGTCGTAAGTCCAAAACGCTGCTTTTTCAGAAAACGAGAAAAACTGTTGTACTACACTTTGAAAATTTTTGATATCTTGGCATCTGACGCAGCTGGAGATACGATAGTTTGACCAAAAGAACCGGTTATTGCAACCAAAAATACATATTGAAAAAATAAAAAAACGCATTTGGCCAAATTTGGACATACGAGAGTTTAACATAATAGCAACGATATATGTTTACGAGCAAATGTTAGAAACAATGGTAATTAGTTATAAAGTTGTGCTAAACTTACTCTTGGACTGTGTATGTAAGTATAAACCTATATCTATCAATACATCAATGTGTCTATGTATGTGTGTGTGTGTGTGTGTGTGAATATTTCTGAATTGGCTCATTTACCAAATATGCTTTATATCAAAAACAACATAGATATCAAATTAAATGAAAGATTAGCATGATTAATTAAGCTATATAAGATGAGAGTGATTAACTAAATTATATTAGCTTAAAGTAATTAGTTATGTTTATATTGACACACACACACACGCACTCACACATACACACATACATGCACTCACACACACACACAGTCTGTGTTTGTGATTAGACACTTTTTGAAAATGTTATTGATTCAATTAGATTAAGCTAATGAAAGAAACAACGCAAAATACATCCAATCAGGAAAGTAGAGACAATATGAAAAGTGCGGAATTTTAGTTGGTATCAATGTCTTATGGAAAGAGACATTTCTCTGGATCAATCGGCAACGCAGTGTGTGTATATATATATATGCATGTATGTTTATATGTATGTATATATATATATATATATATATATATATATATATATATATATATATATTTCTCTGTTTTTCTTTCGTTGTTCGAAAAAAAGTTCGTTTACTGTTTTCGTCTTTATGTATCCGTTTCTCATTGCGTTTAACTTTTTTTGTGATGTCCTGTACCCATATATGCATGTATGTATAC
>NC_142949.1:27386426-27388926 GCF_046866305.1 Octopus bimaculoides | reverse complement strand
GGTGGTGCTCCAGCACAGCCGCAGTAAAATGACTGAAACAAGAAAAAAAGAATATATATATACATAAATATATATATTTACGTATATGTTATATATATATACTTTATCCTTTTGTAAATACACACACATATTTACGTACATACATACATACATACATACATACACACATACATACATACATACATACATACATACATACATACTTACAGACATAGTATGTGTTTCTATGTCTGTGAGATAGCACGTAAATGTACTGAAAACTCCGCTGGCATCTAATCAAAATGTGTTGTAGACTATTTTAATTTTAAAACCAAACACAAAAAACAGGTCTTTATATATATTTATTGATTTATTTTGTTATAATATCGTAATTGGTGAACAATAGCTTCGTTGGTTACACGTTTCCAACGGCCCAATCTGCATTTCTGACGGCGAGAATGACAAAGGAGTATCTGTAACACGGTGCAGAACAATAATCTCAAAGGACTGCGTTTGTTTCGAAGAGCACCGGTTATGTTTCTTTTTCTATTTTCTTGTTTATTTTTGTTGTTTGCTTGTTTTCTCGCCGATGTTTAGAACATCCTCCTATGCCGTTTATATATAGCAGCGGAAGGTTTACACATACATACATCCGTAAGAGTATATATATATATATATATACATATATATATATATATATATATATATATATATATATATATATATATATATATATATATATATATATGCATATATATATATATATGCATATATATATATATATATATATATATATATATATATATATATATATATACATATATATATATAAACATATATATATGTGTATACATATGCGTATATATATATACATATACACATATATACATATATATGCACATACATAAATATATATATATATACATACATAAATATCTATATATATATATATATGTATGTATATATATATATATATATATATATATATATATATATATATATACATACATAAATATATATATATATGTGTATGTATATATATATATATATATATATATATATACACGGAAGAGAGAGAACGAGGGAAAGAGAGCGTGTGAGAGTGGGAGTCAAGACGTGATGAAGAGCACGTTGAGAGAGGAAGAGATAGAGAGAAAGAGGAAGAGATAGAGAAATAGACACACACAGAGGTGGGAGAAAGAGAGAGAGAGAGACAAACTCAGAAACACGATTTGAGATATTAATTGACCAAGTAATGTCCCTTTATAAACACATTACTGTTGACCTCTCTTGTCTGTGGAGAGAATATTAGGTGACATCAACACCGAGGTTCTTTTATTATATTTATCAACGAATGAGTTTATTGTTTCGGTTTTTTTTTTCTTTCTTTTTTGTTGCTGGGGAAACAAAGGATTATTGTTGTTGTTGTTGTTGTTGCAATTATTAGTTCTTCATTTGCTTGTTTATTTGTTTCATATTTTTTAGTTTGTTTGTCATGTTTTGCTTTATGTTTTATGTTTGTCTTATTTTATCAACAAGAGACGCCATTTTTAAGTTCATCATCTCTCGAAATTGTTGCTATTGTTTGTTAAATTTTTAGTTTACTTTTTCAATTTTTTTTTATTGTATTATTATTATTGTTATTATTATTGTTTAACCCCAGGTCAACCCTGATCAAGCCACACCTTATAAATGAAAGCCGTGACCATCCCGTCTTCATCGTTTTTTGGTAGCGGAATGTATCCTTCCATTTTTTTTATAACGGGGATATAATTTGAGGGAGATTTGACTGCTATATCCAGCAGGATCGTTTGTATATGTGATAATAAACACAGCAGATGTTGCTCGTAGACCACTGTTCATTTACCATTTTCTAAATTTTTTTTGTTTCGTTCTCTTACTTCCTTTTCTTTCTCTTGGATTCTTTCATTTTGGTTTTCATCATCATAATCATCATCATCATCATTATTATTATTATTATTATTAATATTATTATAATAATTATCATTATTATTATTATTATTATTATTATTATTATTATTATTATTATTATTATTATTATGAATTTATTTACTTTATGTTGGTCTATTTCGAGTCAGTTCGAAGGTCACCTTTGCTAGTGGTGATAAATCATAGTGGAAGGCCCCGTGGTATAAAATCCAAATGGCGGGAACAGAGTTTGAGGAAGAAGCTGTGGTCTTGTTGTCTGATTGCCATAAAGGGCCGCCGCAGCTGGGAACGTAATACTCAAAGCTGGCGGAAGCATAGGCTTGGCAGCCATTTTCAGTTTTTCAATCTCAGCTTCGTGTAACCTTTTGGCCTTGGCTCGACGATTTTGAAACCAAATTTTCACTTGAGTTTCCGTGAGATTCAAAGAGGCTGAAAATTCTGCACGTTCGGCAATTGATAAATACTGTTTAGTTCTAAATTTTCGCTCGAGTGCAAGCAACTGTGAGGTTGTGAAGGGAGTTCTGGGTTTGCGGTTCGTCTTGTGCTTCCGAAGCGTACATTTCTGTGCTGA
>NC_142949.1:27373926-27381426 GCF_046866305.1 Octopus bimaculoides | reverse complement strand
GTCTAAAATCAGTTAATCTTCCAATTTCAATTTGTAAATTCCCCAAGACACTTTAACTCTTACATAAACACTGTAACTAATAGAGTTTTACACAGTTTTACTAAGATTACATAACGCTATATTATGTCGTACATAATTCCACAGTAATGTAAATATTCGTTAAGATGTATACAGCGAAATCTGTGGAGGATTAATGTTAGGGTAATGTTTACGAGATCAGGAGGCGGGAAGTTGAGTCGACTCGAGACAGTTGACAGCTTTTACTTGTAGGGATTTACTTATAGAAAAGTTATATATATATATATATATATATACATATATATGTATGTAAATATATATATGTTAGCATATAAATCTGTGTGCGTTTGTCATATATGTATATATACACATATAAATTTATATATAATAGAGACGGAAAATAGAATATGAGAGAAACTTTATTTGCTCACAACGATCGTTTCGACACATCTTACATCGATTCACGCATGAAGGATACTGTACAACATTTAAATATTCATATACATATACATATACATACACACACACACACACATACACGCAGGCATGATACACGCACGTAATGAATGTTATGTACATATATATATATATATATACATATGTATATATATATATATATATATATACATATATATATATATATATATATATATATATATAATGATAATAATAATAATAATAATAATAATAATAACAACAATACTTTCTACTGTAGGTACAAGGCCTGGAATTCGTGGGGAGGGAGGGATATAGTCGACCACACTGATCCAAGTGCGTAACTGGTACTTAACTTATCGGCCCGAAAGGATAAAAGACAAAGTCAATCTCGGTAGAATTTGAACTCAGAACGTAGCGACGTGCGAAATAGCGCTAAGCATTTTGCCCGACTCGCTAACTATAATAATAATAATAATAATAATAATAATAATAATAATAATAATGCATATACCAATGCAAATGTGTGTGTGTATATATATATATATATATATATATATATATATATATATATATATATATACACACACATATATATTTATATATATATATATATATATATATATATATATATATATATATATACATATATGCAAATATGTTTAAATGTACAAAGACTCACTCAAACATACATATATGTATAGAGCAATCCCTTGACTATCGCGGGCTTTACGTTCTAAAACCTCCCACAGAAATAATCAAAATCTAAAAAAATATAAATACCTATCGGCCGCAGAAAACCGCGATATACTGAGGATTCCGCGATATAAATTTACATATACTAGCCAGAAAAAAATCCGCGATGCACTGAGTGCGCAATAGGTGAACCGCGAAAAGGCGAGGGATTACTGTGTTTATATATGTGCACATGCATGTGTGTGTGTGAGGGAGATGTGCGTATGTGCACTTCTACCAATCTATCTATCTATCTATCTATCTATCTATCTATCTATCCATCTTTCTGCCTATCTAACTATCTATGTATATAGCTATGTGTCTTTTATTTATCAGTTCATCAGAGAAATGGTTGCTGTATACGGCAAAGGATTCAGAGAAAGACTACGTGTTAAAAGGAAGAGCCGGTAATTTTTCGCTACATATATTTACATAACACACACACACACACACACACACAGTCATATACGTATATACTAATTTATGCACGATAAGTAACGATTACCAACACTCTCTTTCTGGTGCGCGCACACACACACACACACACACACACACATACACACAAGCAGAGAAGCACCCAATCTACATGCGTATATGAAGATAACTGCTATTGTCCATTCCAAAGCTGGGCATCAAATTCACATTAACTGGCTCTGCTGTAATATAAACTGCCTTATTTCAAACATATCAGCCTCTAGCTTACCATATTTCATATATTCCTGTTAAAACACGGATCGCACCTCGTTTCATAGTCTTGTTGTAACACCTTGGACCGCCATTAAGCGTTTAGTATATAAAATACAGATTAGCTAACGTAATAATACTCGGCCAGTTAATTGTGATTGCTTAGTTAGCTTCGTGGTGTTGGTAATAAAAATAGCATGGAAAGTGGTTTCGCTTTTCAGATATCTGGTATTCGTTTCAGAACTACGCCAACAAACGATTGTTAATTAATAATTAACATACATACATACATACATAAATATACACACACTCATACATACATACATACACACACACATATATACATACATACATCCATACACACAAATACGCTCACATACATACACACACATATACATACATATACACACACATACATACACACACACACATACATAAACACACACATACATACACACACATACATACACATACATACATACACACACACATACACACACACACATACATACATACATACATACATACATACACACACACATGCATTATTGTTGTTGGCACTCCGTCGCTTACGACGACAAGGGTTCCAGTTGATCCGATCAACGGAACAGCCTGCTCGTGAAATTAACGTAGAAGTGGCTGAGCACTCCACAGACACGTGTACCCTTAACGTAGTTCTCGGGAGAGATTCAGCGTGACACATAGTGTGACAAGGCCAATCCCTTTGAAATACAGGTACAACAGAAACAGGAAGAAAGAGTGAGAGAAAGTTGCCGGGGCCTCGTGGAGCTTTAGGTGTTTTCGCTCAATAAACACTCAAACCGTCCGGTCTGGGAATCGAAACCGCGATCCTACGACAGCGAGCCCGCTGCCCTAACCACTGGGCCATTGTGGAGGCTCGCCCCCTTCATCTCCATCTGCCATGTTTCTGTTTTGCTTTTGATTATTTTTTAAACTTTTCTTCGGGCGAATGATGGTCTTCATCCATCACCCCGCTTAACACCGCCAACCAGTCGTTCTGCTCTCCTAAGTGGACTCCAGTCTGTTGTAAGATGTTGCGTCTCTGGTTTGAGGACAGTGTCTTCCCATCCTGCAACCAGCCTTGGAGGCTCTCAAAGAAAACTATCAATGTTTCTCGTCTTTCATTAAAGAAATATAATATATACAAGTGGGGTCCCTATCAGATTTACGAGGGTCCATGCACGCAGAATAGTAAATGGGGCATTTTACAGGTCTATGAAATAAATTTTGCTTCAGATAGATTTGAATTATTTTTTTTTTGGGGGGGGGGGGGACTATTCAATATTAAATCTCAAAAATTATCAGGTATACCAGACTTGGGTCATTAAACCTTGTATATAAGAGGCACCCTGGAATAACAACTTCTGAACCAAAGAAGATGAATTGTATACTATTTTAACAAGAAACATTATTTAAATTGACGACACACATCACGCAGATATAACGATGACAGTAAATATGCATACACTGCAGAGACATACAAAAAACCCTGCAACAATTAGAACAACTACAGCTATAGAAATTCATACTAGAAAAATTAAAAAAAAAAAAGAAGATCTATAATACCGTAGTTCAAGTTTTTACAGTATGTTTGTATCAATACACCACCTTTAAGATAGCGTGTTAGCGCTAGCATACATTTGAAATACATATCATCCGGGTCTACAAGTGAAACTGTTAATTAATAAGTCTCCACATGTTAAACAAACACGAACACCCACACAACCAACCATATACATAACACACACACACATATATATATATATATATACATATGCATGTATGTATATGTATATATATATATGTGTGTGTGTGTGTGTGCGTGTGTGTGTGTGTCTGATGACGCCATGTCATCAACTCTTAAAGCTCAACGTGACTTTAGGGGTCATCTTAGATAGCGCTACCACCCTTTTAATTGCTGGCTCCCTCTCCTAATTGAATAATAAAGTTAAACTTCTCCCTTAGTCTTTTACACTCCTTTGCTCCCCCCCCCCACGCTCGCTTGTCTTACCCTCAAACACACACACACACACACACACACACCCTTTTATACACGTACGCACGCACAACGCAAACTCCCTCATTGCTCCACCACTCCAAGAGATGAAAAAGATCCTCCGTTCCGAAAAACGGTGACGCCACCACCATCACCACCATTACTACTGCTACCGCCATCACCACCACTACTACCACCACTAATACTACTACTACTACTGCTACTACGGCTGCTGCTGTTGCTGTCTAGGCAAACAATTATTGTAGCCAGAATTGTTTCCTCCTCTCTTTTAAAGGAATAAAGGAGCTGCCAGTCCGCCCCTTTCTTCCGTAAAATATGACTCTCCATCGCTCTACATTCCCAACTCTACCTCCATCACTGTTTATCTCTCGGACGCGCCGATATATATATATATATATATATGTGTGTGTGTGTGTGTGTGTGTGTGTGTGTGTGTGTGTATCTTTCTCTCTCTTTCTCTCTTTCACTCCCTCTTTACCTCACTCACTCTCTCCAGAGAACTGTGTGTGTGTGTAATATATATATATATATATAATGATAAATAGTCTTGCCGATAAAGGTTTTTTTCATACTGAACTACTTGGCAGAATTGTTAATTATTAATTCTATTATTAATTGACGATTCTCTGCCCTTATTCTTGTATATTTATATATATATATATATACATATATATATATATATATACATATATATATATATATATACATATATATATATATATATGCGTTTCAGCCAAGTGGCTGTGGTCATGCTGGAGCACCACCGTGACTTTCCGTCTTCATGCTGTGCTCTCTTCACGTTCCTTGCATGGCTCTTCTCCTCCACCTGATATAGTCCAATCAAGAGTTTTGATAGCACATCTGGTGTATAAGAGAATTTGACATCGCTGCCCTCAACTGTGTTTCATTTCGAGCCATTGGTTTGTCTGGTATCGCGGAGAGGAGGGTATCGAGTTTTTGTTTTGAATACAAATAATATATGAGTATATGCATATATACGTACATGTATGTACATACCTACATCTACATGTATATATATAGATGCATATGTGGGTACAGGACGTTGCCAAAAAAATGTGGACAAAATGATAAACAGAGTACAGAAAACACACAGGCCACATAGAGAACATTTCCTTCATCAGCTGCCACCATTCTAAAATTAAGCGTTTAATTGGAAAAGGATTTAGGGACGATTAAACCACCTCAGCACAATGACCGATACTTTAATCTCCAGGCAGTATGAAAGATAAAGCTAACTGACCTCAGCGAGATACGAACGGTCTTGGCTAACAAGTAATTTTCTCCGAAGCGCGAACGATTCTGCCAATACACCGAAATTATCAATTTCAAACTTTGGTACACGGCTAGCAATTTCTGGGGAAGGGTTAAGTCATCGATTACATCGGCCGCAATGCTCAGCTGATACTTATTCTATCGACCCCGAAAGGATAAAAGGCAAAATCTAACTCGGCCGAATTTGAGCTCAGAACATAAAGACGGACAAAATACCGCTATGAATTTTGCCCGGTGTGCTAACGATTCTTCTAGCTCACTACCTTACAATAATCCTTTTTTTCTTCGTTGCCCTACACGCACTCGTACTATGTATTCGTTCTTCACTCGTTTAATATTGTTGTTATAGGAAATTATTTTTCTAGGTTTAGTCATTATTCATTTAACCAGTGATTTTGAGTGTTTGTGTTTACGGTTTTTTCACAGCGTCTGAAAAATGGAAGCATGAAACTTAAAAATAACGACGGGGTTTCCTCCGATTTAAAAAAAAAACAGAAAAAATTGCGCCGTGTAGGAAGGAGGAGTTCTAATATGATCTAAGACGTGACAAAGAATATACTACAAAAAAACTAAAACACATACATGCGTGCAGTATTATCAAAAGCGCACACAGATACGCAGCGACAGTCAGACCTAATAAATATCGCTCGCAGACTACAAACCACGTCCATAAAATCCCTATCTCTTAACTTGTTTGGTGAGAAGAGCAGCGTTCCTTAATAAACGGTTAAAATCACCATCCCTGAATTGTGAGGTGATGTAAGTGATGGGGAAGGGGAAAGTGTGTGGGGGGTGTAGTCGTTGATGGTTGAAGTTAAAAGTGTAGGGATAAGGAGGGAAAGAAGTGAAGAGAAAAAAGGGATGAAGAATTTGAAGTTTGTTCTCCTGTTTTTCAGAAATAAAACTGGTGTCACTGTTTATTAATGGCACTCCGTCGGTTACGACGGTGAAGGTTCCATCCAGTTGGTCCGATCAACGGAACGGCCTGCTCGTGAAATTAACGTGCAAGTGGCGGAGCACTCTACAAGCACTTGTACCCTTAGCGTCGTTCTCTGAGAGATTCAGCGTGACACAGAAAGTGAGAGGGCGGGTCCTTTTGAGTTACAGGCACAACTCATCATTACCAGCTCAGTGGACTGGAGAAACAAGAAATAAAAAGTATTTTGCTCAAGGACGCAATGTGCTATCGGGAATCGAACTCACAGCCTTGCGATCGCAAGACGAATTTCCCTAGCCACTAAAGCTATGTACCTTTACTACTTTTTGTTACATTATTTCATGGAAGGAGGAAAAGAGAGAAACCCCGAGGAAATGAAAGACAGGGCTGTCTTCGACAGGATTTGAAATCGAGCCGCAGAAATTATGCTATGCATTTTATCCGACGTGCAAACGATTCTGCCATCTCACCGCCTTTCTATCCTGTATTTGTAAAGAAAAATTAATTCTTCGATAAATAACTCTTCACCGTAGATCAAATTTGTAAATAAAATCGTTGTGTGATTTTAGACAAGTGACTGGACGCCATACTGTTGTTCTCGTTATCGATTACATTAACCGATGTTTGACCCGATTAACGTTTTATTTAATCCACAATCACCCTCATTGTTATTGAGTTATTAAAAAAAAAATGTGTGAAAACATTTGTTTGGACATACGAAATCTAGCTAAGTTTGGCTAATTGAAGAATATCAAAGGAATTTGCAAAACCACTTAGAGAGGATTGAAAAACACGAGTCATGCTAATACACACTCAATAAACGATACTAATCGATAAAATCACTTGGAGTGGGTTGAACATAAAGATTACGCGCATAAAAACTATGTATAGTATATATGTACACAAAAAACGTATTATAAGGGAAACAAAAACGTTTTATTCATGATTTGTATTATATAATCCCCATACATCTAACATATAACCGGAATACCTTACTGCAGGTATTATAGCGAAATCGTGTCATTTATCACCTCCCATGAAAATTCGATTAATTGAAGCACTTCAATTAATTACGTAAGAATTCCAACCATCAAGACCATGCAATTAAGCGGTATCCTTCCTAGGATACCGCTTATCGTTTCTAGGTGTGCCTTATGGCGTGTGTGGTTGTGTGTGTGTGCATGCGAGAGAGAAAGAGTACTCCAGGCAAACATGTAGCATCTCCCATCCTACCCCATTACATGCCATATCCATGGTTCCATGTTGTGGCCATTGTTATTCGTTTTGTATGTTTTTTTTTTACCCTTTAACATTCAGATTTCTCTATTGAATGTAACGCTTGTTTATTCACATTGTTTTC
>NC_142949.1:27366426-27368926 GCF_046866305.1 Octopus bimaculoides | reverse complement strand
GTGGCTTGGTGGTTCGGGTGCTGAACTCAGGGTCGTAAGATTGTGGTTTCGATTCCTGGACCGGGCGATGCGTTGTGTTCTTGAGCAAAGCACTTCATTTCATATTACTCCAGTTTACTCAACTGGCGAAAATGAGTAACACTGCGATGAACTGGTGTCCCGCCCAGGTGGGGAATATATATATGCCGGGAAACCGACCCTTATGAGTCGGTATGACTTGAGAAGGTAACTCTATCTGTTGCTTCTGTAGTTGCTTAGTTCCGTATCAATACTGACCTAGGAGGCTTATTATCAAAGGCGTTCCCGCCGCGACTATCAAATCTTTTGAGAAGTATATAACAATACAATTTCAATTTTCTTTTTCTCCGTGTTTTTCTCCTTGTCTCCGTATTCTTTCTGTTGAAGAGCGTAGCTCGAAACGTCAAAGACTTTCCGTATTCCCGAGCGTCATACTAATATATCCTTTTGTTATTTACACCACCTGTCCTCGTCTGTTGTTATTATTTGTATATTCTCCCATATATAACAATACATCATATTATATGTTATTTTCTTTATTCTCTAAGTCGGAACGTAATGGATTTCAATAAGATTTAGCTCCTATTTCTTGCAGACAGTGTGACCATATAAAGACCCTCCTATTGGTTACTAATCAAATTGGTAATATATCGTGTGGCGAGCTGGTAGAATCGTTAGCATACCTGACAAAATGCTTAGCGGCATTTCGTCCGTCTTACGTTCTGAGTTCAAAGTTCAAATTTCACCGAAGTCGACTTTGCCTTTCAGCTTTTTGAGAACTGGGGTGGATGTAATCGACTTAATCCTCCTCCCCCGAAATTGCCGGCCTTGTGCAAATGATCTGAAATCACTATATCCTGCGGTTATTTATATCCTGTAGTTATATTCTGTGGTTATACCATGGCGATAATTCCCCAGTACTAATATCCTGTTGTACTTAAGCCACGGTTCGCACGTGAAAAAAAGAAAATGGTTCCGTAAATATGTAAACGTGTTATGTATTAAAAAAGGTGGCGGAGGAGCTAAAATACATAGCCATTTCCTTTCACTCGTTTAATTAAGGACCAAACACTTGACATTAAAGGAGAGTCTAATTAATTTTACTGCTTCATCACACATTATCGGCTTCAAATAACTTTTAAAATGGTGACCGTACACCCCGCTCAACTCCAGGACTGCCCTTCTGCTCAGACCAGAGAAATAAAGAAATAAATGAAAAAAAAAACCAAAAAAAACCCAAAAAAAACTGCTTCAACATCTGAATGTACAAACTTTTCCATTTATTCTCCCCTTTTCTCTCCCTCTCCTGATCTCTCCTTCTCTATCGATTTGATTCCATCTCTTTTAATATGCACTTAATTTTCTCCCATACTCTCTCACCCTCTCTCTCTCTCTCTCTCTCTCTCTCTCTCTCTCTCTCTCTCTCTCTCTGTCTATCTATCTATCTATCTATCTATCTATCTATCTATCTATCTATCTATCTCTTTCTCTCTCCCTCTTAAACACACATAAACACACGCGACGGAACACTACAAAATGATAGGAAACAACTGTTTTCCCTACCAACTTCAGGTCTTTTGTACGCGGCTAACGCATTGTTAAACGGTTCCGTTTGTTTTTTTTTTCTTTTTTCTTTTTCTTTTCCCTCTCACTCACTCTCTCTCTCTCTCCCTCTCCATTTCCCCTCTCATTCATCTTTCCTATCGCTCACTACCAACTGCTCGCAAACGTACTCTTTCTTTGTTTCTTTCTTTCCCTCTCTCACTCTCTCTCGCCCAGCTTCCCTGTAACAAGGTCTCTTTTCTTACGCACACACTCTCTGTCCACACACACACACACACATATACACACACGCACTCACGCATACACACATACACACACAAACATGTATAAGTATATATATATATATATATATATATATATATATATATATATAGCCACTCACATATCTATGTAGATATATGCATATATATATACAAATATATATATATATATATATATATATATATATATATATATATATATATATATATATATATATATGTATATATATATATATATATATATATATATATATATATATATATATATACATATATATATATATATATATATATATATATATATATATATACGCATATACATAGACATAGATATATACATATTATGTATATGTATACGTACTATTATATATATACATATATATAATACACACACACATACACACATACTCACACACACACACACACACACACACACACATGGTGAGTGTACGGAAAGCACGAAGAGCAAAACAAAGATTAAAAGAACAACAACAACAACAACAAAAAACACCAACAACGACCTTCAATAAACCTCAACATGGCCGCCGACTATTTATGACGTAACAAATTTCCTGTACATATCACACGAAAGAATTGACCAATCAGAAGAGATGAATACTTAAGATGTTTATCAATACGGAGATGATCGTTATAGAGAT
>NC_142949.1:27343926-27356426 GCF_046866305.1 Octopus bimaculoides | reverse complement strand
ACTAAGTGCCAGCTAAAACCAGAATTACTCCTCCTACTACTACTACAACTACAACAACTACTACTACTACTACTACTACTACTACTACTACTACTATCCTCACCGTCGCCACCGCCACCATAACTACTACTACATTGTTTATTACTGCTGTAGTACACCTACAATATAAATGGCTTCTGTTTCCATATCTGAAATATCAAGATCACGTGACAGTGATTCGGCAAATAACTGTTTCATCCTACAGTAAACAATATAACATTTGACCTTTGACATAACACTCATAACTTTACTCTTGTCTGCCATCATATATACTAAATAATAATAATAATAATAATAATAATAATAATAATAATAATAATAATAATAATAATAATAGTTCAGAGACCAGGAAACCCCAAAACCCCAAAATGGCTGAAGTTCAAAAGATAGTGCTCATGGGAACTGCCCATATCCTACGTAAAATACTGTCTATGTGATCTCAAATTTTAAAACAAACATAATTTTCTTATGGTTTCTTAAACATTCTCTGGAACAACACTATGTACAAATCGAAATATATGGTACCCTAGGCATAACACCTACATGAACTTCTAACTTGCTGTCTCTTGAGGTCTCTGGGTGAGACTTGGATCCAACTTGTACAAATGCAAAGCAAAAGTCAAACATAAAATAATAATAATAATCCTTTCTACTGGAGGAAGAAGGCCTCAGATTTGTGGGGTGGGGACTAGTCGATTATATCGATCCCAGTGTTTCACTGGTACTTAATTTATCCACCCCGAAAGGATGAAAGGCAAAGTCGACCTTTCATAGTAGAAGGCACTTGTCCAAGGTGCCACACAGTGGGACTGAACCCGGAACCATGTGGTTGGTAAGCAAGCTACTTACCACACAGCCACTCCCGCTCCTAATTCATTTTTTAATAGAGAGGACCCTTTATTTTTTTAAATGATGCGTGATGATGGTTGTTGGCTCGGATCCATAAGAATAAAAGGTTAATTTGATCCCGGCCTGATTCGAACGCTAATCGTAAAAAAAGAAACTCGCTACCGATTCTTCGTACGACAGACAGCTCACTGCCCTCATCTTTTTTAATACATACCATTTCAATGATAAAACAGCGATCTTTGTGAGAACGGTTGAGGTAATAGAGGTATCCAAGCCCTTTCTGATTTGAAATAGGCGTCGGTAGGTTACAAAGGACCATATCGGTCGCATGCCAGTTGGTAAGAGGCCAAAGTCAGATGTGAGAATGTAGGTCTCCAAAATTATATTTTCTATTATATAAAGCATTAAATCAGTTAAAATACTTCATGTTTTAGGCGCAGGCGTGGCTGGCTATGTGGTAAGACGTTTGCTTCCCAACCACATGGTTCTAGGTTCAGTTCCACTGCGTGGTATCTTGAGCAAGTGTCTTCTACTATAGCCTTAGGGATGACCAAAGCTTTGTGAGTGGTTTTGGCAGACGGTATTGTGAAATTGAAACTTTAGCGAAATAAATGTAGGAAATCGATCCCGGCGATGAGTATTCAATTGAGGACCCAAATGAATTCTAACGCGTGAAAATGAAGATCCCCACACTTTAAGTACATTTGATGTATTCTCAGCCCCACCCAGCAGAACACAACCTGACGAAGCTAGATATTTGTTTTACAAGTAGAATCCGGACAGGGAAATTTGCAGCCTGGATATAGAAATATACACACAAAGTTACTATCTGATCTGATATATACATACCAATGGTTTCTCTCTCCCTCCCGCCCTCTCCTCCTCTCTCTCTCTCTCTCTCTTTCTTACACACCATCGCACTACCACTCCTCGGTTGTCTCTCGGTATTTACGCTTCGCTCCCACTGACTCCCCTATATTAACAATATTCCCCCCACCGACCCACCTTCAAACATCCGACTCAATCCCTCCCATTTTCTATTGTGTTGCACCACAAATCCTTTCACCTCACACCCACACCCTAACCTTATGATGCTAATTTATCTGCCGAACAATAAGTTTAAACCACTTCACATTCTTCTTCCGATAACCAACCCCACTCTTCCATTATCACACACACACACACACACACACACACACACACACACACACATACAGATAGATACATATATACATACATAAATACGTATACACATTTACACGTATATATATGTGCGTGTTTGTGTTTGTGTGTGCGTGTATGTATGTATATAATACAAGATACCATTTCCCTAGTAATTCCAGCGGTATTCTAATTGAAATGTTTACCATATGTATGCATGTATGTATGCATGTATGTGTGTATGTATGTATATGTGTATGTATGTGTGTATGCATGTATGTATGCATGCATGTATGCATGCTTGTATGTATGTATGTGTGTGTATGTATGTATGTATGTATGCATGCGTGTATGTATGTATGTGAGTATGTATGTATGTATTTGTGTATGTATGTATGCATCTATGTATATATGTATGCATATATGTATATATGCGTGTGTGTGTGTGTATGTATGTATGTATGCATGTATGTATGTTCTCTTCGTTTTCTTAATTTAGGATGGCTTTTCAATGGCCACCCATACTTGGTAGCAAGGTTGTGAAGGAAAGCAATTTGTTTTAACCACCATCCTCTAAATCTTAACAAAGTCTTGCAGATTTTTATGGTTCCAGATATTGTTATTTGTCCGTTGTATTTTCGCGCTAAAATATCAAATTTAAAACCGTTTAATGAATGTAAACCCTGCCATTTTCCTGTCATACGACCTCGTCAGTTTAATTGTAACTTTTTGGTTAGGGAGATTTGGCTGTTATTTCGAGCGCTTAATAGCCTTAACAATAGTGATAATGGGTAGAGGTTGCAACATTAAGAAATGCATCCCCTACCCAAATCCAATTCACTTGTGTCTTATCAAACCTATCTCTCCGTATTAAAACCTCAGACAGACAAACATAAATGCTAGAGACACACTCGAAACCGCGAACACCGTCTCACTATAGTATCTCTATCAGTCATATATCTGTTTATCTCTGAAATCCAGACACATGAAAAGACAGTCGGAACCGCTCTCTCTCTCTCTCTCTCTCTCTCTCTCTCTCTCTCTTCCACTCTCTATCTATCTATCTACCGCTACATTAAATCAAAATCTCTACATCTGACGAAGATGCCTTTGTGGCTTTTACACTGAACGACCACACCCCCTGCTGGTCTCTTACTCTTTTACTTGGCACTGAGGTTCTTAGAAAGAGTCAGAAAGCAATAAACAAACAACATCACAGATAAACTCACCAAAAACACAACTACACACAATAATAAAACACAAATATACATACAATAAAACTCAAACACTTAATTGCCTGTCAGAGTTATTTTCCTATTATTTTATTGTTTTTTTCTTTTCAGTCTGTTGCCAACTAGAAACTAACAAAAGCCCGAAAACGCAAGTGAAATAACATCATGCAGAGAAGTCATCAGGCTCACAGGCCCTTAAATATTTCTCCAAAGATTTTAATCCCAGTCAACACTAATTTACACAATAATCCCGCTCCAAACCATAACACACATCTAAACCAGGGGTTTTCAAACTGTGGTCCGCGGACCACAGGGGGTCCGCAAGGACAAGACAGGGGGTCCGTGGACAGCAAATACTTTTTATGGGCAATTTGATTTTATATATGTTTTTTAATCGAAATCTTTTAATTGACAATAAACCTATTTGTTAAATACTGTTAAATAAATAAATGTAAAAATATGTTATTTTAAGCAAATATTTATGTATAAATTTCATAAGCGTTTATAAGGGGGTCCCTAAGGTAAAGCCTGAAATATAAAGGGGTCCGCAAGTCAAAAAAGTTTGAAAACCCCTGATCTAAACCAATTCACACGACTAAAACACTAGGCAAGACGTTACACATGTGGCATGCCTTTGGTGATCAGCTATCGTAAGGGGAGGAAATTCTTTTTAGATCAATGGTTCTCAACCTGAGGTTCCCTATAAGATTTTGTGGGGGCCATACATGCAAAATAGTAAATAGAGGATCCCCAGCAGTATTTTAAGGGTCCATGAAGGAATCAAAGGGTCCAAAATTTATCTGCAATAAATCGATTATACTTCTACAATACACAAAATATTTTTTTCAAGATATATTTTTTTATATAATTCCTAATAAAATTTAATTACAAAAATACAGTAAGATATTTCAAACATCGAATGGCTATGAGAGACCCACCGAACACAATATCGAAATCAAAGTGGGATCTATAGGTAAAAAGAATGGTTGAGAAACAGTGATTCAGAGGATGTGTACAGCATTTCCAAATTTTGAAATTTCCACAAATAGACTTGTACTACAGGGATCCGTTCTTGTACCCGCTCTTTACAACCTACACTTCTTATGTGGTAGGCTTAATTTTGAGTTATATGGTTAACCCCGTCGCCTGGTCTAATAATACTATTTAGTTCTTTGCGTCCACTTTTTGCGAGCACCATTTGGGCATTTGGGCCAGATTTCTGGTTTGGAGATAACCGTATACTTCCATATTCCACACCTTACCCATTCTCAGAGGCGATGTCAAGGGTTATATTGTTATAGTATATGCAATAATTAAATCATAAATAATGTTCTTTATCGTGTTTTGTTACGCGTGTGATTCCTCGGTTTCTAGCAAAATTTGTCTTGTATGAAACCAATAAGATACATGAATACTGAAAAAAAAACACAGACGAGATAGTTATGGTTAGAATGCTTTTTGTTCATTGATCTCTCGTCTTTTTCTCGCCTAAACCCAGACCTAGCATCACATTCCTTTCTAGCTGCTGAATAGCCAGCCAGCCTGCCTGCTTCCCTCTCTCTCTCTCTCACTTTCTCTGTTAGTCTTTGCCTCTTGTCTTTCTGTCCCTTTATCATCTTAATCTCCCTTTCATACTGCTTGATTGCCGGTTTGCCTGCTTGTCTCCATCGCTGTCTTCTAGTCTTCCAGCCTCTTCTTTTCTATTCGTTTCTCCCAGCCAATCAGAAAACGTTGTGGCCAACACTTTTAACAAGAACTTCTGTCCAACATCGACGCTGCAAATTGGGGCGTTGATACGACACGCTGCCATTCACTTGGCGAATTGGCGGGTTTGTTAAGAGCGAAGGATTTTCTTTGCTTCTACTTGCTTCAGTCAATTGTACTGCAGCTGTGCTCGTCTTGAAGAATTTAACTGAACATATCGAGACCAGTTTAAAGCCTGATATTTATTCTGTTGATCACTTATACCGAACCGCTAGGCTATAAGACGTAAACAAACCAGCACCGTTTGTCAAGTGATAGACACACACACATATATATATGTATACACACGCATATATATATATATATATATATATATATATATATAAATTTTTTTGAGAAGTCCACTGTGCGGCGTTATTATTATTTTTCTATAATAATGCCCTTTATATATATATATATATATATATATATATATATACTCTTTTACTTGTTTCAGTCTTTTAACTGCGGCCATGCTGGAGCACCGCCTTTAGTCGAGCAAATCGACCCCAGGACTTATTCTTTAGAAGCCTAGTACTTATTCTATCGGTCTCTTTTGCCGAACCGCAAAGTTACGGGGACATAAACACACCAGCATCGGTTGTCAAGCGATGTTGGGGGGACAAACACAGACACACAAACACATACATACAT
This sequence comes from Octopus bimaculoides, assembly GCF_046866305.1. Taxonomy (NCBI): domain Eukaryota; kingdom Metazoa; phylum Mollusca; class Cephalopoda; order Octopoda; family Octopodidae; genus Octopus; species Octopus bimaculoides. Next base: position 27,350,748 of record NC_142949.1, on the reverse strand, counting down.
ACATATATATATATACATATATACGACGGGCTTCTTTCAGTTTCCGTCTACCAAATCCACTCACAAGGCTTTGGTCGGCCCGAGGCTATAGTAGAAGACACTTGCCCAAGATGCCACGCAGTGGGACTGAACCCGGGACCATGTGGTTGGTAAGCAAGCTACTTACCACACAGCCACTCCTACGCCTATATATATGTAGATATACACGTAGGCTCGAAACGTTAAAGACTTTTTCAATTCCCGAGCGTTATACTAATACATCTATTTGTTTTCTACACCACCTGTCTTCGTCTGTTGTTGTTTTTTTGTGAATTCTCTCTCTCTCTCTCTCTCTCTATATATATATATATATATAGTATCTTCTGCTATAGCCCCGGGTCGACCAAAGCCCTGTGAGTAGATTTGGTAGGGACTGAACCCGAAACCCCGTGGTTGCAAAGAGCGTTTCTTACCCACACAACCATGCCTGTACTTATGGCTAGTAAAAAAAAAAAAATTTTTAAAAAGTGTTTTGAATTTGTGATGGTTATCTCTGCTCCGGGGACGAATCCCCCCGCGGTCAATCTTTACTTTTCATTCCTTAAAGAACCAAACCAGTCTGCTGGAAGTGTTAGGGAGTCGAATGAGATGTCTTGAGAAATTTGTTCTGGATGTCTGGGCCCTTAGTTCGAATCTTGCTGCAGTCAATATTGTATTTCAGTTCCCGACATCGATAAGGACCAGACAAGTACTAAGATCAACTCAATCGACTACCTTCTCCTACCAAATCCTGATCTTGTATACTGCTAGAAATAATAGCTATTTCAAATTTTGATACAAGGCCAGCAATTTTAAGGAAAGGAGTTACTACTCGATTGCATAGACCTCAAATAATAATTCTGTTATAAACATAGGATCTAAAATTTGGGGCAACGGATTTAGTTGATTACATGGACCCCATTGAGCCACTGGTGCTTATTTCATCAACCCCCCAAGAGCACGCAGGGCAAAATCGGCCTCGGCGGAATTTGAACTCCGGAAATAAAGCCTCAAGAAACGCTGCTTAGCATTTTGTCCTGCATGCTAATGATTCCGCCAGCTTGCTGACCTGTCAACTCTAAACAATAATAATCCTTTCTACTAATCCTTTCACCCAAGTATTTCACTGGTATTTCATTTATCGACCCCATAAGGATGAAAGGCAAAGTCGGCTTCGGCGGATTGTGTTATTGACCACTCATTGTTCGACATTTACGTATATATATAAGGTTGAGGAGGGTATTGGATTTAACCAAACCCAAGAGGATACAGGTAATAACCGAGTAAGTGCTGTATACCAACTAGTTTGCCCCAGTCGTTGTATGAACAGGATTGGGTATTATAAGTCGTGTATTAGCGTGTGTATATGTAAATATATAAAAATAAAAAGATAAAGAGAGCAAAGGTAAGGTTGGAGAAGTATTTTATGGATAGAGTCTTACAGCTGTTTCTGGGAAGATCCAGTACTTTCCCTTCATCGGAGTCAGAAAAAATAAATTAGTCTATTATTATATCCATAGGCGGATATTTTTTAGTATGAAGTGGTAAAGAGTGTGATGTGCTGAAAAAAGAGAAAACAGTACTGTTTTCTCTTTTTTCAGCACATCACACACATATATATATATATATATATATATATATATATATAGAGAGAGAGAGAGAGAGAGAGAGAGAGAGAGAGAGAGAGAGAGAGAGAGAGAGATATACACGTAGGCTCGAAACGTTAAAGACTTTTTCAATTCCCGAGCGTTATACTAATACATCTATTTGTTTTCTACACCACCTGTCTTCGTCTGTTGTTGTTTTTTTTGTGAATTCTCTCTCTGTGTCTCTCTCTCTCTCTCTCTCTCTCTATATATATATATATATATATATATATATATATATATATATATATATATAATACATACACACACACATGTGTAAACAGGAGAAAGCAGTGAGTTAAAAAAGTATATAAATATGAGGGCGTTCCCTCGTCAATTCGCCATTAAATTTGCTTATATATCGAATTTAACAATGTGTTAAAGATATTTTTAGTGTGGCGGACAAATGCACACACACACAAACAAGAATACCAACACAGTATATACATATAGATATTATATGAAAGTATTATAATAAATAAAATAAAATAATAATAATAATAATAATAATAACAATAGGTAAAATAAAGGCAAAACTAAGTATACACACACGTCCCCCGTCTTTTGTAAAACTATATATCCTGGCCATGCTGGAGTAACGTCTTGTAGAACTTTTAGTCGAATGAATCAACCCCAGTACTTTTTTTAAAGCCTGATACATCTTCTATTAGTTTTTCTTTTCCTTATGCCGAACTGCTTAAGTTACGGGGACGTAAGCACACAAACATCAGCTGCCAAGTGGTGATGGGGACAAACACACACACACACACACACATACACAGATTATCGATATGCTCTTTTACTCTTTTACTCGTCTCAGTCATTTGACTGCGGCCATGCTGGAGCACCGCCTTTAGTCGAGCAACTCGACCCCAGGACTTATTCTTTGTAAGCCTAGTACTTATTCTATCGGTCTCTTTTGCCGAAGCACTAAGTTACGGGGACGCAAACACACTAGCATCGGTTGTCAAGCAATGTTGGGGGAGGGGACAAACAGATACACAAACATATACACACACATATATACGACGGGCTTCTTTCAGTTTCCGTCTACCAAATCCACTCACAAGGTTTTGGTCGGCCCGCGTCTATAGTAGAAGACACTTGCCCAAGATGCCACGCAGTGGGAATGAACCCGGAACCATGTAATTGGTAAGCAAGCTACTTACCACACAGCCACTTCTAATTTTAACATAGGCGTGGCTATGTCATAAGAAGTTTGCTTCCTAACAACATGGTCGCGGGTTCAGTCCTACAGGGCTTTGGTCAGCTCAAGGCTACAGTAGATGACACTTGCTTGAAGTACCACGCAGTGGGGCTGAACCCGGAACTATGTGGTTGGGAAGCAAACTTCTCACCACATAGCCACGCTTAAGTTAAAAATAGAAATATATATTTTATGTGAATATCGAGACATAATTAAATTAGCTTCTACTGGGACGCCAACACCATAATAATTTAATCAACCAATATTCTAGTACCTATCGAAAATAATTACATAATAAATTTGGCGCTAATTAATTACTGTTCAACAAGTCAAGAAATGTTCTGTTATTATCCTTAAAATTCCTAAAAACCAACTTGTGTGTGAGTGTGTATGTGTGTGTGTGTGTTAATTTAAGGTTATTAGTTTAACGGAAAAACTATAGAATACATTTACTAAAGGATATACAGTTGTACAAAAGACGGGTGACGAACCTACGAAACTTTAAGTTACGTAGGTTTGAATACAAATTGTTTAAAACAACAACAACAACAATAATTATAATAATCTTTTCTACTAAAGGCACAAAGTCTGAAATTTGCGGAGAGGGTACTAATCGATTACATCGATCCCAATGTTTGACCTCGAAATGATGAAAGGCAAAATCGACTTTGGTGGAATTTGAACTTAGAACGTAAGGAGGGGCAAAATGCCGCTAAGCATTTTGCTCGGTGTGCTAACGATTCTGCCAGCTCGCTATATTAACAACAAAAACAAAAACAACAACAACAACAACAACAACAACAACAATAATGATGATGCTGATTTCAAATTTTTGCCACAAGTGCAGCTTGTGGGAGGGCATTAAGTCGATTATATCGACTCCAATGCGTAACTGGCACTTATTTAATCGACCCCGAAAGGATGAAAGGAGGGGTCGACCTCAGCGGAATTTGAACTCTGAACATAGCGGCAGACGAAATACCGCTAAGAATTTCGCCCGGCATACTAACGATTCTACCATCTTGCTGCCTTAACAACAGCAACAACAACAACAATAATAATAATAATAATAATAATAATAATAATAATAATAATAATAATAATATATGTTTGTGAATATGCAATTTCAATGCACCATGCTGAGCATTCATGCAAATGCACACATGCCCACGTAACTTCCTGCATGCTGAAATCCTACAGCATGAAGGTTGCCAAACGACCGAAATTCTATAGAAGTCACCTGCTGAAAATTATACATATTTGAGGAAATGAGTTAGTCGATTAGATCGCCCAGTACTTGTCTGGAATCATTTTTAATTCTATTATCTCTGAAAGTATGAAAAGCAAATTTGAGTAGAGTAGCATTTGAACCCGAACCAAATACAGTAGGTACTTTAGTCCGATGCTCCACAGGTTTTGGTTGTCCATCGCTCAATTATAATTGTTTGCTCTTCTGAAATTTAGTGCTGAAATCTCCATCAGGATTAATCAATTAAAAAATACCAGTCATTTACTGGGGGAAGACAAAAATCAACTACTCAAACACACAGTTTATGACATTGTGTCGAATTAAGAAATCCACAAAATTACATATTCTTGTCGATTTCTTAATTCCACACAATTTCCCATTAGCTGTTGGATCTTACTCTGAAATGTCACTGATACACAAGCAGACAGAAACACACACACACACAACCTTCTCCCACTCTCACTGTTGTTGATTTCGAAAAACAGTCACGTTTTTTTTAGAGATCCACTCAGCAGATATTTTTTCCGGAATGAAAATAATTTTTTTTTTTTTTTTGTGCAGTTACGAACGAAAGTATTTGAAATATGTAAACGTTCGCCCCCATTACCCTGAAATGGGAAAAGATTCATTCTTAAATATGTATTGTTGTGTTTACTTATTTCTGCAAAATATCCACTTTGTTTTTGGTTATTAGTGGTGCAGTATAACTATTTCTGGAGTAGCAGGAAGAGAAAGTCGTTAATTTATCGATCCCGAAAGGATGCAAGGCAAAGGCAAAGTCAACCTCGACGGAATTTGAACTCAGAACGTAGCTACGGGCGAGATATTGCTAAGCACTTCGTCCATCGTGCTACCAATTCTGCCAGCTCACCGCTTTCAATAATAATATTGATGATAGTTTAGGGAACTAAGATTGCAGATATTGCAATATTTGGGGATGCAAGCGTAAGTGACAAAGAACTAGAAAAGATTGAAAAGCACAGACTACTGAAAGACGAAATTGCAAGAATGTAGACTATGAGAAGAGTGTCTGTCATTCCAGTAGTCGTAAGGGGCACTCGGAGCACTAACAACCAAATTCTAGAAATATGACAGAGAAATCGGAATTGACATGAGAGCAGAGCAAGCCCCCAAAACTGCGCTGCTGGGGACAGCTAGAAATATTGAGATTGGTCCTTGGATTTTGAATGTCTCCCACGATAATTAACAACCGAATATCAAAGCTTATAATGTGCAGAAAGAGACCCTGTGAGACCCCTGATAGCAGGCTGCTGTCCGCTCTCACAGAATCTACCAGAGCAAACATGACCGAGCGCACTGAGAAGTAAAATAATAATAATAATAATAATAATAATAATAATAATAATAATAATAATAATAATAATAATAATAATAATGTGTAGCAGACTGGGCCAAAATCACGACACAAGGAGACACGAAAACGTGGTTTTGCTTATTCACTGGAGACTGTGTGAAAAGTACGGTCTGCGTTACGAAGAAATAATAATAATAATAATAATCCTTTCTACTATAGGCGCAAGGCCTGATATGTTGGGGGAGGGGGCTAGTTGATTACATTGACCCCAGTATGCAACTGGTACTTAATTTATCGACCCCGAAAGGATGAAAGGCGAAGTCGACCTCGGTGGAATTCGAAATCAGAATGTGTAACAGCAGACGAATGTAACAAGCATTTCGCCTGGCACGCTAATGATTCTGCCAGCTCACCGCTTTAATAATAACAACGACAACAACAATAATAATAATAATAATAATAATAATAATAATAATAATAATAATAATAATAATAATAATAATAATAATAATAATAATAATAATAATAATAATAATAATAATAATAAAGATGATAAATTAATATTATTATTACTGCTGTTGTTATAATTATCATTGAATTTGCTCTCGTCATAGTTGCCTGTTGCGGTTATAAATAGCTAACTAAGCTAATCCCAGCCTCAATTAAATGTCTAATTAATTAAGCGCTACGATTTACAAGCAAGCAATCTAGTGGACGCCATACATTAATCATACACACACTCAGAGCATTTATGCCAGTCATGGCGATCATTATCATTTCTGCTTCATTTATGTTTAAACCAGATTGAAAATAGAAACCAATAAAACTCAGACATTGAAACAAATAAAGCCAATGAAAGCAAAACCGACAAATTGTTAGCAAACCGGAAGTTGCTATGACACCGTCTGTTAGCAAAGAGGAGTCGAGATTATTTATTTATTACCAACAGAAAATTGTTATTAAAACTTAATTATATAAAATATTTATATGATCTGCTGTTTGTTAATGTTTGTTTTCTTTTGTTTAGTAGTTTTTATCGTAATTTTGTTGTTATTTATATATATATATTTTATAATGTTGTTTTGGTATGTTTACTTGTTTTTATTACGTTATTGTTGTTATGAAATAAGGGAATGGTTGTTGATATTTTCGTTTCGTTTTGTTTTGGTTTTGTTTTTAATTGAAATAAATCGCTTTTGAAAATTTCGTTTAACGCAAATGGGTATTTAGAAATTGGAAATTGGAAACTGGAAGTTAGAATTATTGTCTGCTTGCAGGAAGAGAAAATGGAAACAAGAACGGTAACGACAGTAATGGCGATCACAAGAGGACGACGGCGACAAAGAAATCGTGGAAATTATAGAATTGGTAAACCAAAACAGATAAT
>NC_142949.1:27328926-27341426 GCF_046866305.1 Octopus bimaculoides | reverse complement strand
CGTAAAATGAGGTATTTTGCTCAAGAACACAACGCGTCGCCCGGTCCAGGAATCGAAACCACAATCTTACAATCATGAGTTCAACACACTAACCACTAAGCCACCCGCCTCCATTCTGCTGTAAATGGATAAACTTGCGACAGAATAGCCTCCGGATCAGGGAGAATGTTACCCTGCTCGCCTAACCGACGGAGTGGCATCGTTCGAAGACTAAAGCAATGGGAAGCACATTGTGACCAGCGATGTATAACAACTTCCGACAGACTGGCCGATGCGTGTCTCTAATATGCGAATAAGGTCTGAAACTATTGAGTAGGGGTTAGACGATCGTATAGATTCTTGTGATCGATTGGTACTTTATTGTATCGACCCTGGAAGGATGAAAGGCAAAGTTGACGACGACGGTATACTTAAAAGTTCCGGGGCTATGGGGAAGACGAAAAATAGAAGAAAATCGGGGGTGGGAATGGGAGAGGGAAGGAAAGGCAAGAAGAAGAAGAAGAAGAATTTGGGGTTTTTTCTTTGGATTTTATTTCTTCGAATATTTTACAGACTTTGAATGAATGGGCATTCTACTTTATTTTTTATTCTTATTTATATAGTTTATTATTATTTTTTTTTTTTGTAAATGTTTTTTATATAATTGGGCGGAAGGTGGTGGATTGCGGAATTGGTAGGGGTGTAAGATAAAGAAACTACCCCTGGCATCATTTACTTTCATCAATTTGCGTTCAGCGCTCAAATCCCACCCATGTTGTTTCTAATGTATGTCTGTCGATAAATAATGTAAACGTCAGCTAGCGGTGTCAATTTAATCGACAATTTGTGATTTTATTTTACTTTACTTTATTTTAGATTGCGATTTATTTTTCACTTCTTTTTTTTTTCACTCTGATATTTCCTGGCAGTGACAACATCTTACCACCCTATATTTTATGCTAACTTAAGTCACTTTTAACCCTGGGAATGTTCTTCAAAACAAGTTTCAGCTAAGTAGCACAGCTTTTTTGTCATACTTTAAATATTTCAGGTTCCTTTGTGTATTGCAAAACCATTTGTATTTCAAATACGTTTTTTTTTTTCTTGTTAGGAATTATTAACTAATTCCTACTATTTAGTAAACTTCTATATATAGACATGTAGAATATGTTATTGAAAGCTTATATCTATCTACCTATTTCACTACCCCCTCTCTCTCCTCTCTCTCTCTCTCTCTCTCTCTCTCTCTCTCTATATATATATATATATATATATATATATATATATATATAAAACTCTGGAATCCGAAGTAGATAAAGCTACAAATTATAACATAATTATTTGGTAAAAAAAAAACTGATGATCGAAGGGTGCTCATGGGAATCGAACCGACATTTGCTGTAAACATGACAGACTTTCTGCCACTGGACCAAAGCATTTCTTCCTGTTTGTAACTCTATTTTAGAAGCTTTGTTCTCACCAACCAGAATTGTCTGTTGTTGGCATCATCAGAATTTAGAAACTTTTTATAACACAAAATTTACACGTTATCGTTTATAACGTTATCTACTTCGAGCTCTACAGTCAAAAACGAATTACTTCACGTCTCTAGTAAAACACACACACACACACACACACACATGTATGACACCAGAATGATGTCTGTTGAAAATAACCCTGGTATCTGCAGCGGGTCAAGCAATTACATAATGATCGCCTATCCCTCCACGTCGCTAGCTTGCCCCAGTTGGTCAAGTCTTTGATCAAATGCATTCCGATCGTGATCATCCCATCTTTCTCCTGCCCCTTTTTCGTGTCTCTTGTATTTAGGGATGACATTATTTTATGGGTTGCTCTCAATATTTTTTCTTTAAAAAAAAACACCACAGTGTGAGAGGGAGGAGTTTTAGCTGTTATTTCTTGACAGATCAAGCAATTACCTTTCAATAGCACGGCCCCTCAGGTCAACCACGATTCCAATATATAATCTATGAAATCCATGATCAAAGACAATCTAACCGTAACTAACTCATCTTATTTCATGAATAATAAATATATTAGGAACTATATTTTCTAACGAACCCGTCTCCCCTATACATATACATACGCACACTATATATATATATATATATATATATATATATATATATATATATATATATATATATATATATATATATATATATATATAACAGCCAACTTGCTTTCATAGGTGTACATTTGCGTGTGTGTGTGTGTGTGTGTGTGTGTGTGTGTGTGTGTGTGTGTGTGTGTGTGTGTGTGGGTGTGTGTGTGTGTGTGCGCTGGGAGATTTGACTGTTACTTTTGGTGGGTCGGGTTCGCAAGCTCCAGTAGTCAAAGGAACCATGCTACCCTCCCTCGTGCCGATCTTTCGTTGGACATGGTCTGATTGCTATATGCTTATATATTTGCACGGTAAATAGACTACACAAGAACGGCGGGAACTATAGATAGACGGTGGTGCCGCGAGTGGTAGGGTTGGTACTAGAGTCCGATAGGATCTTTCTCCGACCCATCCATCCTTAAACTGAGGGAAGGATAACAATAGATTTGCTCGTTAGATTGTTTGTTTGTTTACCGGTTGGTTGGTTGGTTGGTGCGACCAGCATGTATATGTGTATAGGGATATAGGGATATATATTTGTGTATATGTATATATATATATGTGTGTGTGTGTGTGTGTGTATGTGTCTGTTATTGGATTGTATGTGTCTGTTATTCTCTATTTTTTAGGTAAATGTATTTGTATATATGGGTTTATCTTTATAAATATATGTAGTTATATGTATTTATGTATAACTATGTGCATCAACATAAATGTATGTGTGTATGCGCATGCGTGTAGCCTAATTGTGTTTATCTGCATCACTGTTTCTCTCTCTCTCTCTCTATATATATATATATATATATATATATATATCAATGTGTGCGCGTGTGTGTGTGTGTGTGTGCATATATATATATAGAGAGAGAGAGAAAGAGACGCGTGTTTCTATTATGTGACTGGGTATATGTGTATGTTACGTATCACTTGTCTATGTATGTATATGACAAGCGATATGCTTAGTAAATATAACGTTCAATTGACTCCCCCTTTTTTCCCGCCACACATCCTCCCACTGCTACCCTTTGTTGCCTTCCCAAACACCGTGACACGCGAGTTCGATCTCTAACGGGATCCACTTTCGCCTTCAACCTTTCACATTTTATTCTTTGTTTCGATTTTTTCTTATATTCTTTTGTGTTTCTGTGTACGTGTGTATATGTCTCGTATGGTGCATTGTATTTTATATATATCCTTATGTGTGTTGTTCTATATTTGTGTGAGTTGTATTGTGTGTGTTGTATTGTGTGTCTGCATATACGTTGTATTGTGTATGTCTATGTGTGTATGTCTGTGTGTATGTCTATGTGTGTATTCATTGTTTCTTTGTGTTTCTTTTTGTCTTTCAATATTTGTTACCATCTTTTGTCGGAAAAAAAATCAATCGATAAGAAATTATCACAATAAGTAGGATACTATAATAATAATAATAATAACAACAACAACAACAACAACAACAACAACAACAACAACAACAACAACAACAACAACAATAACAACAATAACAAAATAATAATGATAATAATTTTTTCTACTATAGGCACAAGGCCTGAAATTGTGGGGAGGGGGCTAGTCGTTTACATTGACCCCAGTACCCAACTGGTACTTATTTCATCGACCCCGAAAGGATGGTAGGCAAAGTCGACCTCGGCGGAATTTGAACTCGGAAAGTAACGACGGGCGAAATACCGCTAAGCATTTCGTCCAGCGTGCTAACGATTTTTTTCCAGCTCGCTGCCTTAATAATAATAATAATAATAATAATAATAATAATAAGAAGAAGAAGAAGAAGAAGAAGAAGAAGAAGAAGAAGAAGAAGAAGAAGAAGAAGAAGAAGAAGAAGAAGAAGAAGAAGAAGAAGAAGAAGAAGAATGATAGTGTCAGCATGATCAGTTAGCGAAAGTGCTACATTGGAAACTGTGCGAAAGGTGGGGAGCTAGAGAGAGGCGAGACGTTGTATGAGCACAAACCACAGAGTGTGGCGGAGTCGGAGACAAGCACAATCCTCTGGGATTTCCCAATCCAAACAGATCAGGTGCTAGAGCATAACAGACCGGACCCAGTGGTGGTGGGCAAGGTGCACCACGTATGCTATGTATTTGATGTTGCATGGCCCTTTGACCCACGAATAGTCAAGAAGGAAGGCGAAAAGATCGATACAATTCTCTTAAGTACGAAACAGCCTGGCTATGGAAAATGAAGGAAGTGAAGATGGAACCAATTATTGCCGGGTCCTTGAGAACGGTATCAGAAGGCATCAAGAGGAATATAAAGGAAATTGGAATAGAGTGCCCAGTAGAACTGTTACAAAAGGTTTGCCTCCTTGGCACGGCCAGAATAATCAGAAAAGTATTAGGTAGCTGAAAAGAACGAATAGTATAATACGTAGGCTGCAGGTAGCAAACCCGCTACTCATGCAAGACTTCAGGAGCTCCAACAAAACCTATGTTAAAGAGAAATAATAATAACAATCATAACAATGATAATAATAATTAGTATAATAAAAGATGGGCTACAGTAAATATTCTGCTTAATACCACAGATTTGCTTGTCTGTTGCTTGACCTTAACCAGTTGAGCATGTCCCTTAGTGGCTGACGATATGTGCATCTCTGATCACGAGCAGAAGTAGTGGGGGGAGCGTCATAGCCATGTGTCGAGAGGAATTCTTTGGGGTTTGAATAATTCACATTTTAGAAACATGGGAGTCTTACTCAACATCCTTAAACAGACCTTATTCAGGGACCTTTTGAGTGGGATGGGCTACTCGACCTGAAGAAAATTCTGACTGGGCCCCACCTGCAAAATCATGTGCTGTTTAGCTTCACATGAGATCACCATGTCACACTCATATGGTTGTGATGCATGTGCCTGGTGTACCCTTATCAGACGGGTAGTCATGACGGGTATACTGCGCTTCATATATTTGTACCCCAGTGTTATTTTGATGGCAAGCACTGCTCTCTCATTCAATAATAATAATAATAATAATAATAACAATATGACGATGAGGATTTGTCCCCCTCATCCTTCGCCTTGGCAAATAAAGGAAATTATTATTGTTGTTGTTGTTTCTGATTTAGGCACAAGGCCAGCAAAACTCGAAGGGATTGAGGGAACGAGCAAAGGGGTTTAATCGACACCATCGATCTGTTTGCTAATTGTTGCTAATTAAGGTTTTATTTACGTTTTCAACCACTAATAATTCGAGCAATAAACAACAACAACGAAACCGGCAGAAAGTAGTAGTGGTAGTAGTAGTAGTAGTAGTAGTAGAGTAGTAGTAGTAGTAGTAGTAGTAATAGTAGTAGCCGATGAATGAAAACTGCGGATGAGAGTGTGAGTATAATGGTAAGAGAGAGACAGGGTGAACGAGAGGGAGGGAAAGACAGAGACAGTTTAGGGGTCAATGATAGGGATGACACCTTGTCCAGCCCTAAAAAAAAGGCGTTATTAGCTAAGTAGTCCCACCCCACCCCCTCCACCCCATATAAATATATATCTATATATAACAAGATTATACACACATAGACACACATATATAATACAAGATACACACACATACATATATCACGAATGCACACACACAAACACACACACACACACACACACACATATATATAACAAGATTACCCATACACGCACAAGCACAACCACAATCATACACACACACACACACACACACACGCTCGCACATATACACATACATCCACATCCACACATAATCAAAGGCGCTGCAAAGGGACAGAATATGTTGTTGTTACTGCTGTTGTTGCTTTTGATGCTGTCGGTGTTACAGTTTAAACTCGGGGTCAACCCCCTATTATGAAGAAGCTAATGAATTTATGATCAAAGACATTCCACCCGTGACCTTCCCATTCCCCCACCCACTTATATAAGGCACCTGGGGGCCAACTTACCCACCCATGCCCCCATCCCTTTCACTGCTATTTTCCCCAAAGACATTTGGATTCATATTATCTAATGGGTCCACGCCCACCCTTATTTCCTAATACGGTGGCTGGTGTTTGCTGAGGGAAATTTGGCTACTATTTCTCGCACCCAGAGGCTCCACCCTCGGTCAAGATAATGTTGCGAGGGAGATTTGGTTGCTATCTCTTACACGTACAGGCCCTATTCTTCGACAGGATAATGTTGCTGAGAGAGAGATTTGGCTGCTATTTCTCGTACCTAGAGGCTCCACTCTCGGCCAGGTTAATATTACTGAGGGAAACGTTGCTGCCGTTTCTTTCAGGTAGAGGCTCCATCCTCGATCAGGATAATGTTGATGAAGGAGATTTGGCTGCTATTTCTCGCATGGTTCGGGATAATATTTCCTGTGGTTGTGGTGTTTAGCCCCAGGTCAATCCAGATTGAGCAGTGTTTCATTGAAGTCATTCCGACCATGGCATACCTTCCTATTTTCCTAGCCCAGCGTTATATAGAACGGCACTGTTTTCTGCGACGCAAGGACACGATTTGATGGGAGATTTGGCTGCTATTTCTAGCATGGCAAACAACCAGCCAAGTATATATACCGGTTCTCTTTTGGCTTGGGTTATAGAGAAAAATGATGAGGGCGGCGGCAGCGGTGGTGGTGATGAAAGGGGTTGGGGGTATGTGTATGTTTGGGGTGGAGTAAGGATTGGCGGGAGGTGTGCGCTCGCAGGGTGTGAAAGGGTTCAGCGTTTGGTTGTCAATCGGCGGAGCTGAAATAATTCGATTAGGCTGGTGATGGCGGTGGCGTCGGTGGTGGTGGTAGTGGTGATGGTAGCGGCGGCGGTGTCAGTGGCAGGCAGTAGGGGTGTGTGTGTGTGTGTGTGAAGGGGGTGGGGTGGGGTGCGGTGGGGTGGGGTGAGGTGGGGTGGTGGATAAAGAGGCACCGGAGCAGCACCGGGAACTTGTTCTTATACTGTAAATTCTTTACAAAACAAACACACACAAAAACACCACCCACTACCACCTACACCCACATCACCACCACCACCAACAACAACAACCACCTACAACTACTGCAAGCATACACCACCGCCCCACCCCAACCACCAGCATCATCCACCAATACCCAACACGCCACCATCGCTTCTACCACCACCAACTTCATACAACCACAATCCATTTTTTTATTTTCTCTTCTCATTACCCACCTCTCTCTCTCTCTCTCTCTCACACACACACACACATCATTATCTCTCAACACTCACACACACGAAAACACACACATGCGCCCTTCAAGACCACAAATCACCACCTCTCTCTGTCTGTCTGTGTGTGTGTCTCTCTCTCTTTCTAAGCATCGCTTCTCTCTTTCACTGTCTCTCTAAGCACCTTGCCTCTGTCTGTTTGTCTTCCTCTCTTTCTCTCTCTCTCTCTCTCTCTCTCTCTCTCTCAGTATCACATCTTCTTGTGTCCCTGTCTCTCTCTCTCTCTCTCTCTCTCTCTCTCTCTCTCTCTCTCTGCCTCTCTCTCTTCCTAAGCATCACCTCTCTCTCTCACTGTCTCTCTAAGTACCTTGCTTCTGTCTCTTTGTCTTTCTCTCTCAACATCACCTCTCCTTGTGTCCCTGTCTGTCTGCCTCTCTCTCTTTCTAAACCTCACTTCTCTCTTTCACTCTCTCTCTAAGCACCTTCCCACTCTCTCTCACTCTCTCTCAACATCATCTCTCCTTCTCTCTCTCTCTCTCTTTCTATCTCTCTCTCTCTCTTTCTCTGTCTAACCACCACCACCATCTCTCCTTCCTCCTCCTCCTGTCTCCCACTCTTCCACTTCAACCCACCCCCAACACGACTAACACTCTATAACCCTTATTTTTTACAATTTGCGGTCGAATCACACGAACGACGACCTCGAAAGGTGGCAGCGGAGGCAGCGGCGGTGGAGGTAGGGGGGGGGGATTTAGGGGTCCATCCGTAATTGGGTTTATATAACTAACCCTAATAACATTAAGTAGTGAATGGCGGTGGGAGAAGAGGGTCGAGGGGAGGTGGAAATAAAAGAGCGGGGGAAAGTGGGTGGAGGCGGGGTTGTGTAGACAGTTCGTTCCTTAATTGTATTATTAAGGGGGTGAAAGGGGCACTGCGTCACACCGCACTCCACTCCACTACCTTACCCACGCGGCACACAATCCAACCCTTTCTTTTCACCCATATGCATCCCACCCCACCGTCTGCCCTCTATAATCATGTAAATATATCCCCTTGTCTCTCCCACCTCCACCCCCATCTGACGCCCTAGCAACAGCAAATAAAGGAAATCACCACTACAACCATCATTATCATCACCACCACCATCATTATTATTGTTATTATTATTATTATTATTATTATTATTATTATTATTATTATTATTATTATTGCCCCCACCCCCTATTTAACGATTATGTGAATTCTATTGTAAATTTGTTTATTAGCCCTTGTGGCTAATAAAGAAACAATTGTTGTTGTTGTTGTTGTTGTCGCCGCCGTTGTTGTTATTCTACAGAATTGCTACCATGCGCCGGGCAAAATGCTTTACTAGCATTTCTTTCGTCTTCGGGTTCCGAGTTCAAATTCCGCCAAAGTCGACTTTGCCCTTCGGTGTTCGATAAAATAAAGTACCAGTTGAACACTGGAGCCAATATAATCGACTTAAACCCTACCTCGAAATAACTGGCCTGGTGCCAAAATTTGAAGCAATCATCATCATCATTATTATTATTATTATTACTATTATTATTATTGTTGTTGCTGTTGTTGTTGTTGTTGTTGTTGTTATTATTATCATTATTATTAAAAGGTGGCGAGCTGGCAGAATCGTTAGCACGCTGGACGAAATGCTTAGTGGTATTTCGCCCGTCGCTACGTTGTGAGTTCAAATCCCGCCGAAGTCGACTTTGCCTTTCGTCTTTCAGAATCGATAAAATAAGTACCAGTTGAACACTGGGGTCGATGTAATCGACTCATCCCCCCCTCCCCCCCCCAAGCTGCCCTTGTGGCAAAAATTTGAAATAATAATAATAATAATAATTATTATTATTATTATTATTACTATTATTATTATTATTATTATTATTATTATTATTATTATTATTATTATTATTATTAAGGCGACGAGTTGGCAAAATCGTTAGCACGCTGGACGAAACGCTTAGCGGTGTTTCTCCAGTCGCTATGTTCTGAGCTCAAATTCCACCGAAGTCGGCTTTGCCTTTCATCCTTTCGGGGGGCGATAAAATAAGTACCAGTTACGCAATGGGGTCGATGTGATCGACTTAATCTCTATCCCTTAATTCCAAGCCTTGTGCCTCAGTAGAAAATACTGTTATTAAGGCGGTAAGCTGGCAGACTGGTTAGCGCATCGGGCAAGATGCTTAGAGGCCCTTTGTCCGTCTTTACGATTTGAGTTCAAATTCCGCCGAGGTCGACTTTGCCTTTCATCCCTTCGGGATCGATAAAATAAGTACCAGGGAAACACTGTGGTCGATGTAATCGACTAGTCCCCTTCTCCTAAATTTGAGGTCTTGTGCCTTTAGTAGAAAGGATCGTTATTATTATTATTATTATTATTATTATTATTATTATTATTATTATTATTATTATTATTATTATTATTATTATTATTATATACAACAGGATGGCCCTTTCATCGTGTTGGGAGGGAATGAGTGACGAGATAGGGGTGTGGTGCTCTCTAAATAATACATTACCCCCATCCACGCACCCCTTTCTCTCTCTCTCTCTCTCTCTCTCTCTCTCTCTCTCTCTCTCTCTCTGACGAGGAAGAGAAAGCATAAACACCCATCCGCGTACGTGCACACACACACCACATGCATGCACAACAGGGAGAAAAGCAAATACACTAAAACAGAAACACAAACATTATCATACGTAACTCAGGAATGGAGGTTATACGTGGAGGTGTGCATGGGTGGGTGGATGTGTGCAGGTATGTAGGTAGTTAGGCATTTCATACCGGATAATTGAATACTTCGGTCAATATTATTTCAAAACACACAATTGTTTGTTTAACATCAAAATAAATACGGTCCGAGGATATATAGGGCCGGTTACCCGGTTTCCGGAACCTATAAGTGATCGTGAGTACAACATTACCATCTGAATGAGATGCCAGTCTGTTGCAAGGTAACTCATTTACAGCTGAGTGGACTGAGGCAACATGAAATAAAGTGTTTCACCCACGAATACAACGCACTGCATGGTCCGAGTATTGAAACTACTATCCAAGGTGCCACGCAGTGGGACTAAACCTGGAACCATGTAGTTGGAAAGCAGTGTGTGTTCCTGTAACCTGGCTTTTCGGCAAAACGAGACCGATAGAATAATTAACAGACTTTAAAATAAGCAGTGTGTGTTCATGCGCCTGTATACCTTCGTCACCGAATCTCTGCAGAATTAATTGGTTAATTAAAAGGCAAATGATAAGGTCAGAGTTCGAATAACAAGAAATAACGTAAGGCCGTATACAACTGACCAATTGACCTTTTGATTGGATAGGAATGAAGTGATTCAGGAAGTTTCCTTTTTTCCTGATCAGTTAAACTGACAGCCATCAAATACAAACAATTAATATCATATATACTCAAATCATTCTGACCATTTCCAAGAATCAAAGACCATGGAATTTCAGATTCCGGTACAATTTGTTTCTTATATTAGTGTACTAAAATTAATTTTTTAATTTTTTAATAAATAAATCTTCATTGGAGATAAAATTTGTAAATAAATTCCTGTGATTTAAACCAGTGACTGGAAGCCATTTTGCTGTCCGTGATCGCAGCACAAATTAAATCGGTTTTAACCAAGACTACGCCATCTTGTACATCACTGAGTTATTCGAATTAGGTTAAAATAATTGTCTAGACCTATAATCTAGTTAAGCTTGGCTATCATATTTTATCTCTAATCTGTTACTTATTCCAGTCACCAGAGGTTGGGGCACCACTTCGAAGGGTTTTAGTGGAACAAGTTGACCCCAGTACTTATATATTTTAAAATCTGTTAATTATTCTATCGGTCTCTTTTTCCGAAAAGCCAGGTTACAGGAACGCACACTGCTTCCTTACTACATGGTTCCAGGTTTAGTCCCACTGCGTGGAACTTTGGGCAAGTATCTTCTTCTATAGCCTTGGGCCCACCAAAGCCTTGTGAGTGGATTTGGTAGACGGGAACTGAAAGAAGCCTGTCGCATATATACGTATGTGTGTGTGTGTGTGTGTGTGTGTGTGTCTGTGTGCGTATCTTTGTCTGTGTTTGTCCACCATCACCACTTAACAACCGGTTTTAGTGTGTTTACGTCCCCGTGATCTAGCGGTTCGGCGTGAAGAGGGAAAGTTGGTATTTATGAGCGACTGCTGATCCTCCGTAAACAACCTACCCCAGACTTCAGCCGTGGAAGAGAACTTTCTAGGTGCAATCCCATGGTCAATCACGACCGAAGGGGTGGTTTTACGCTTTATAGCAGAAGACAATTGCCCAAAAATGGAAGCAATGCGACTGAACTTTAAGCTTGGTGGCTGTGAAACAAATTTCTGAACAGCACAGCCATGACTGAGCCTAAACTAATTAGAAAACATTGAAACGAATTGATGGACACCGGAAATGATAACTCAAACGCGTATACATATTGTATATATATATATATATATATATATATGTGTGTGTGTGTGTGTATAAGTACGAAAAATTACATCCGACTGGGTGAAACCTAAGGAAATGAGTGCGCAAAACATACTGTCAGAAATTACGATTTAATCTAGTTTTATTATATAATTCATACATATTTATAATTAGCTATAATAAACTCATTACTGGCAATGTAAAATGGAATCTTGTAATTTGTTGAATACAATATGCAATAATTTCAGATTACGGGACTAAACAGAATTAATGTACAACACACACACACACACATCTGGTCCTGAAAAGGTAAAAGACCGAAATTTGTCCAATGCAGCACTCAATTCGAGGTAGAAGGTATCCTATTTGCTTATATCTACACCAGGGACGTGCTGCCTAGATAGACAAGATAGGCAGTACCTACCTAGAAAAAAATAGATCGATAGCAACATACGACGGGCTTCTTTCAGTTTCTGTCTACCAAATCCACTCACAAGGCTTTGGTCGGCCCGAGGCTATAGTAGAAGACACTTGCCTTAGGTGCCACGCAGTGGACTGAACTCGGAACCATGCGGTTCGTGAGCAAGCTACTTACCACACAGGCACTCCTATGCCTATATATGCACGCATATATGTATGCGTGTATATATATATATATATATATATATATATATATATATATATATATATATATATATATGTATGTATGTGTGTGTGTGTGTGTGTGTGTGTGTGTGTGTGTACACGCGTATCTATTTGTTGGCAGCTAATAGTGTAATCCTG
>NC_142949.1:27318926-27321426 GCF_046866305.1 Octopus bimaculoides | reverse complement strand
TGATTTCAACAACATAGGCAAACACTATGAAATTTTGGGGAAGAGGTTAGTTGATTAAATCCCACCCAGTTTTTCACTAATTCGTTAGTTTAACGACGGTGGTGGGATCAAAAGCAAAATTGATTTAACACACACACACACACACACACACACACACACATATATATATATATATATATATATATATATATATATATATATATATATATATATATATATATAGGGAGAATTCACCCAAAAAAACAACAGACGAAGACAGGTGGTGTTGAAACAAATAGATGTATTAGTATAACGTTCGGGAATTGAGAAAGTCTTTAACGTTTCGAGCCTACGCTCTTCTACAGAAAGGAACACGGAAAGAAACAAGGAGAGAAATATATATATATATATATATATATATATATATATATATATATATATATATATATATATATATATATATATATATATATATATATATGTGTGTGTGTGTGTATATGTATATATTATATACACACATGTAAATAAGCACATGTATGTGTGTATGTGTGTGCGTGGTGAGTGTGTGTGTGTGTATGTTTGTGTGTATAGCCGTGTGTATGCATGCATCTGAATTTATACCTGTACGCACGAAGCATGTATATTTGCAACTATGTATGTATATATACACATACATATACATACATAAGTAAATGAGCATATATATATATGTAAATGAGCATGTATATATATATATGTATGCATATGTTTATATATACATATACATATACATACATACATACATATATATATATATATATATATATATATATATATATATATATATATATGCATGCTTATGAGTATGTGTGTATATTTGTATAGATGAATAAAGTATAATGCTGTATAAGTAAGATACATATGTGTGTATGTACATGTATTTATGTATATACATATATATATATAGATAGATAGATATAGATATGTATATGTATGAATATGTATGTACGTAATTCTAGGGGATACAGAGACCAGCGACTTAGCGAACTAATTACAGTTTTATAGCTTCTAACCTGACCTAGCTGCCTCTTAAGTTAAAGATGCTAACTCAATAACCGTTGAGAAAAGTCTTTGATTTGCAATCAACGAATTATTTCCATCTTATCAGTTATAAAGGAAGCGAAATCGCAGAATTCATTAATTCCATCCACATTTAATAAAATAGCTTCAATGGAAATTTGCTAAGAAAGTCTTTCCTTTACTACCGACCAGCAAATCTCTTGCTGTGTATGTATGAGTGTTTGTGTGTGTGTGTGTGTGTGTGTGTGTATGTGTGTGTGTGTGTGTGTGTGTATGTGTAGGTATTTGTACGTATATGTGTGTGTTTGTGTATGTGTGCATATATATGTATGCGAGTATGTGTGTGTGTGGTGTATTCTAATTTTATTTTACTTTATTTTTATTTTATATTAATATTATTATTCTTTCGGTGTATTTTTTTTATTTTTTTTATTTTTAGATCTTTCTGAATTACATTTTCTCTCATTTAAACTCAACAACCCAAACTTAACCCAATCTAAACACCCCCACCCCTCCTCCCAACCATCACTAACCCAACACTCCGCTACCTCGCCGCTGCCCCCACCGCCTGTTTCACACCGACCAGCACCATACACAACAGCTGTTATAATGTTAATGTTGTTGTTGTTTGTTATCAGAGCTTAAGTACTGTTCGTCGTAACCTACATCATCACCTCCACCATTACCATCATTATCAGATAGCCGAAGGCTTAGCCGCATTTCTTCCGGCTCTTTACCTTTCTGAGATCCAATTCCGCGATGAACGAATCCGCTATTTTCGCCTTTCGTAGTCAATAAAATAACGTACCAGTTAAGTACAGGAGCAGATGTAACTTTACTTGGCCATTCTCTGGCCTTGTGTCAAAATTAGAAAGATATATTTGGCGCAGTCGTTAGAGTGTTGAACAAAATGTCATCTGATGATATTCAATTCCTGCCCGTTATGTTCTCTGTTCAAATCCTGGCAAGGTAAAATTTTCCTTTTATTCTTCCGGTTTCCATTAAATAAATTACCAGACAAGTTTAGGGTCCATACACTCGACTGCAGAAGTTACACGATTATAGCTTCATATACACGACTTTATACGATTGTAGAAGTTATGTGCGAGTGTGTGCTTGCGGAGAAATGGCTAAAATTTGCCCTGTGTATAATTATACCATATGTTACATATTTATTATATCATACCTTGATACTGTCTGGACTAAGATCCCCGTTGAAAGGCCACTGGTATTTATAGAGTGTTAAATACTTTCGAAATGCAAATTAGGGACCCCTTCATAGAATAACTGGTGCATTTATTGAATATATAATCAGTTTGCCTATTTGCTTTCCTGGAGAGGGTCAGAATGATGTGGACGCCTCTAATTAGAACTCAATATGGTTCGAAAATTGATTAAGGTTGTTCATCAATATTTTTTGTTTTCAGTATGCGAAGAAATGGCTAAAATGTGCCCTGTTTAT
>NC_142949.1:27298926-27313926 GCF_046866305.1 Octopus bimaculoides | reverse complement strand
AAAGCCTTGTGAGTGAATTTGGTTGACGGAAAACTGAAAGAAGCTCGTCGTATATATTTATATATATATATATATATATATATATGTATGTGTGTGTATATATTTTTGTGTCTATGTTTGTCCAGCCACCATCACTTCACAAGCGATGTTGGTGTGTTTACGTCCCCGTAACTTAGTGGTTCGGCAAAAGACCCGATATAATAAGTACTAGGCTTACAAAGAATAAGTACTGGGGGTCGATTTATTCGATTAAAGGCGGTGCTCCAGCATGGCCGCAGTCAGATGACTGAAACAAGTAATATACGCGTGAAGGCGCGTGGCTTAGTGGTTAGGGCATTGGGCTCACGATTGTAAGGTCGTGAGTTCAATTCCAGGCGACGCGTTATGTCCTTGAGCAAGGCACTTTATTTCACGTTGCTCCAGCTCACTCAGCTGGCAAAAATGAGTAGTACCTGTATTTCAAAGGGGCCAGCCTTGCCACACTCTGAGCCACGCTGAACCTCCCCGAGAACTACGTTAAGGGTACACGCGTCTGTGGAGTGCTCAGCCACTTGCACGTTAATTTCACGAACAAGCAAAGAAAAAGAAAACTAAGATATATATTGTACGCGCATACATCGTCCAAATAATGCCGTCACGTAAGATTCTGGTACATACACGTCGCATAGATCAGCATTGTTGTATAATTACCACACAGTTGCAGTGTAACTATACGTGTATTAAAACATTAACTCTAGTAACCAGATTAAAGGTTATCCTGCGTTTCGTACTCTGAAGATTTTGGCTCTGATTGGGACACGAGCAAGTCACCGAGTTAACATCTCGTTATTTAACAATGCTTAACAACGTATGCGTGAGTATGTGTGAGTGTGCGTTTATGGGCGTGTGTGAGTGTAACGGGAGACTGGGTGGGGGGGGGGGAAGAATAGGAGAGCAGTAAATTATTGGGTCCATGTGTGTGTAAACATAAGTACGTGTTTACATGGGTGTTGTCCAAAGCAAATAAATTGTTCAACGCACGCTGCGTGTTGTGTGTTCCTTGGTATATATATATGTCTTCATTGCAGCACTCTAGATATTACACTGATACATATACATACTTTATATATGTATATATATGCGTGTGTGAGTGTATATATGTATGCATAGATATGCACATATATATATAAGTATGTGTATATCTGTGTGTGTGTGTGTGTGTGTATGTGTGTGTGTGGGAGAGGTGTTTTCTATATATGTATATATATATATTATATAAATATATATCCACATTATATAAATATATATACGCTATATATATATATATATATATATATATATATATATATATATATATATATATATATATATATATATATATACACACATATATACATATACGCAAGTATGTATGAGTATTAACACATGTATTTACAAAGGAATGTGTGCGTTGCGTATATATATATATATATATATATATGACGTACATATATATGTAAACAAATGCGTATATGTATATATGTGTGTGTATGTATATGTATGTATGCATGTGTATGTATATGTATGTATATGTGTAAGTATATGTATGTATATGTATGTATGCATGTACGTATGTATGCATGTATGTATGTATATGGATAGATGTACATGTAAGTATGTCTACATGTATATCAGTTAGTAAACCATTGCTCGGGGAATAAGATTAACGATTAGCTACATTGGTGGTCTCCCTTGTCAGCCACTCTTTTACAATATAAAGATGTGGAGATGTGTTAACACACTTCGTTGCTGAATGTAGTGGACTTTCTGAACTGGTGTTATCAATCATCTAGTTCACTAGGACGACACACACACACACACACAAACACACGCAGCACACACACACGAAAACACTTGTATGTGTGCGTATGTCTACCTGTGTTCGTGTGTGTGCGTGTGTGTTTGTGAGAGAGAGAGAGAGAGAGTATGTGTGTGCGTGTGTGTGTGTGCATCAACTTATACAAGTATATGTATCTCGATATACATAATTATATAGCGATATGTATATGTGTATGTATGTGCGTATATATGTGCGTGCGTGTGTGTGTGTGCACCAACGAACATATATGTTCAATGTATATGTATGTCTATATACATATACAGATATATGTATGTGAGTGTGCTTATATGCATAGATAGATAGATAGATAGATAGATAGATAGATAGATAGATAGATAGATAGATAGATAGATAGATAGATATAGATATATATATATACATGCATATTATATATGCGGTGCCCCAGCATGGCCACAGCTCATGAGCTGAAACTAGATAAAATGAAAATGAAAAAATGAAATATATATGTGTGTGTGTGTGTGTGTGTGTGTGTGTGTGTATGTATACAATGCACACGCATACATATATAGATAAACATACATAGAAAGATAAATGGAATTATGCATACAGACACACTGTCACACCACGTAAATATATCTACAGAGAATGAGGGATACACAGAGAGAAATAGATAGATGTATAAATACACACACACACACACACACACACACACACACACATATATATAAATGTACGAATCTTCTTTCTATTACAATACCCGAATACCCGTCAGTGCCTTTGCAATGCAATGACTGAGTCAACAGGAAGTTTCACTACCTCAAAACTGGTCGGTGGTTTCATTCTGATCTCTGAAACCGGTGAAGGATTGAAAAATGTACCTAGTATATTTAGGTGTGGGTTAGCGGTGCTTATTGTGTGCCACATACTTTATATGGTATTACGTAATATTGTATACTATAATATATATGATAATATTGTGCAATATAATAAATTCATATATCATATAATTCACATATATTTATATCACATAATTGTTATCGCATATATATATATACACCATAGCGAAGACATGATATGATATAGGTAAAAAAAATTGAGAAATTTGAAAAGAAAATACGAAACCGGTTATTTTTCCAAAAACAATGTTCATATACTCAAAATTTTATAACATTTTTCTAACGTAACGATTTAAATATATACTTTAACCATATAATACAAGTCTTCTGTAGTTATACATGTATATATATATATAAATATATATATATATATATATATATATATATATATATATATATATATATATATATATATATATATATATATATATATATACGTATATGTGTATGTATGCATGTACGTATGTATGTATATAGTTAGATAGATAGTTAGATAGATAGAGGCAGAAACATAGGGAAAGGGACAGAAGAGTATAAGTGGTGATTATATATACAATTACATATATATATATATATATATATATATATATATATATGTATGCACACATGTATGATCCTACACAGTTACATGTGTGTGTGTGTGTGTGCGCGCGCGTGTGCGTATGTGTGTATGTGTTTGTATTTTACTGTTGCAAATCATCACATTGACCTCCCAAACTATCACAGTTGTCGTTTGATAAACTTTCCTTTCATCAGCTTTATCAAATACATATTCATCACCATCACCAACACCCTCATCATCATCATCATCATCATCATCATCATCATCATCATCATCATCATCATCATCATCGACAGCATCATCATCATCGTCATCAAGTCGTCATCTTCACCGTCGTCACACCCCTCCTTATCTTAATCATTGCAATTTTCTCCAACACTCCCACCCCCACCATCACCATCGTAATCGTCATTTCCATAAATATTCAACAATATCACGGTTAGCGTAATCCTTCAAGATCTTTCATATCCTCATCCAGTCTTATCAACATCATCATCATCATCGTCGTCATCATCATCATCGTCATCGTCATCATCATCATCATCATCAACAGCTACATCAACAGCTCCTTATCTCTGGCTGTTCTTGTAATGGGAGGTCAAATAAGCGCAACGGAATAGCATAGATTGGGGTTACCAGTTAGATTGGAAACCCAACTGATGATATGTACTTTAACCTAAGTTTAGCTCGTCTTGTATCTATTTTCAGAATATCATGTGCCGTAGTTAACATACACACGTACATAAACACACATACGTATCTGCATAAGATTTGGTGGGGTTCCACGAAACAAAATAGTAAATTGAGGATTCACAATAGTCTTTTAAGGACCCCTGAAAAAAATTTGCTTTAGATCAGTGCTCCGCAATCGGTATGCCGCGGCACACTGGTGTGCCATGAAATGATGCTAGGTGTGTATATAACGTGAATATAATTTTTTTTCCCCTATACTTTTAGTTATATTTTTAAATCAGTTGTGCCGCCGAATTTTGAAAAGATATATAAGTGTGCCGCAAGTGAAAAAAACGTTGCGGAGCACTGCTTTACATGTAAGCATGTATGTATGTATGTATGTATGTATGTATGTATGTATTTCAAGAAAGAACTACGTTTCTTTCTTTAACTTCTTACGTAGTTCAGCTTACACAAGTTAATACGTGAAAAACAAAATAAGATTTATGAAAGAAGTTTCTACAAAACTAGTTTTTTAATATCGAACGGCTATGGGGGTCCACCAGAATAAAATTGTAATCAAAGGGGTCCATAGGGAAAAATGGTTGGGAACCCCTGATGTAGACAAATACTTGAACTACTTAATACAGGGCCATGACAGCCAATGCGGTTTCCATAAAAACAGAGGAAACTGCTTCCCATACCAAAAATCTGTAATCCTTTAGCATTTAATCCGGCCATATCAGACCCAAATATTCTTCTTGTTTTAATGTTAAAACTAGCCAGATCTAACCCCTCTCACCTACCCTACAATGTCATTCAAGAAATATACAATGACATCATCAAAATCTCAAAGCTACAACATAATGCATGATTAATTGAAAGCAATATAAATAAATAAGCATTACATTAGGCAGAGCTAATCTAAATACTAAAAGTTTGAAATCAGTACTTCTCTCCCTCTCCCCCCCCCCCTCTCTCTCTCTCTCTCTTTTCTTCTTCTCTTCTCTCCTCTCTGTTCCATGTAATGAGTGCTACAACTACTTCGGTAATGATGAAAATATATTGAATAAAGCTGCAGCACTGTAGACAAGAAGTTTCCTTTCGTAACAAAAGATAATATCCAACAATTCACTTTCAGTAACAATTTAAATGAACTACAATAGGGCATCTATCTGATCGATTGATACTAAAAACCGTAAGTTCTTGGCATCAGCTTGAAGTAGTCTATAGACAATGATATAGACAGGCTCAATCACAGAAAAATATCACAAGAGGCTCAAAATCAATCCTGACAGCTTTTAAGTGCCGTATGGTATTATTCAGACTATTTCTGCGAAACAAAAGCGAGTCTAGAGTGAATTTCTTGGGTACATTCCATGCAGACCCCGAGAGCTTCTGAAGAAACGTACAACGAAAAAGACCCTGACGATTTCGTCTCCATACCAACTAAAAGTTACATTGATTGAAGTCATTTCTGTAAACTTAAGGGTTGTGCTAATATTAAGAGTCCTTAAGGCGACGAGTAGGCAGGACTGTTAGCCCACTGAGCAAAATGCTTCGCGGCACTTCGCCCGTCTTCACGTTCGGAGTTCAAATTCTACCGAGGCCGACATTGCCTTCCATTCATTCGGGGTCGATAAAATAAGTGCCAGTTGAGCACTGGGTCGATTTCATCGACTTACTCCCTCGGTTAATATTGCTGGCCTTGTGCCACAATTTGAAACTAGTATTAGGGGTCCTTAAGGCGGAAAGCTAACAGAATCATTAGTACGCCGGGCAAAATGCTTAGCGGCATTTCATCTGTCTTTCATATGTGTGTGTGTGTGTGTGTGTGTGTGTGTGTGTGTGTGTGTGTGTGTGTGTGTGTGTGTGTGTGTGTGTGTGTGTCTTGGTGCTTGCGTCTATCCCCACTACCGCTTGACCACCAATGTTGGTTTGTTTACGTCCCCGAAACTAAGAGTTCGGTAAAAGATACCGATAGAATATGTACCAGACTTTTTAAAAAATGGTAAATACTGGGGTCGATTCGTTCGACTAAACACGTCGAGGCGGTGCCCCAGCATGGCTGCAGTCCAATTACTGAGACAAATATGCAATAAAAGAGATACAATAAGCGATACAATACTATATACAAATATATAGGCAAAGAAATACCCCACCCCACCATAAACTCCCAACCCCATATTGTACTGTTAACAGTAACACAGCAACTGTAACGTAACGTAACTGTTGGATGTGTAAACAGAGTCACGCTCGAGAGAAACCGCAAGGACTATGGGATTGTCACCTTTGTACAATGGGGCATTGAAAGAAAAAGAACCGTGGCCTTGTCAATGAATCCTTGCCAACGTAGGTTTAATCAAACAGCGCATACAAACAATGATATATGGTGTGTTTATAGATTATGACGATGCATACGTACATAGTAAAATCTAGCATTCGGTATTCGAAAAAACTAGAGATGGTCCTCGTTTCACTGAGCTACATTGTGTGCAATGGAGTATGTGAGTGTGTACATGTCTATGTATATATGTATATATATATGTATGTGTAGATATATATATATATATATATATATGTGTGTGTGTGTGTGTGTGTGTGTGTGTGTGTGTGTGTGTGTGTGTGTACATCTATATACGAACATATATACATGTACAAATATATATATACATATATGTATATATATATGTATGTATGTATGTATGTATGTATGTATACATATATTTATATATATACACTTATTTATACACACACATGCATATATATATATATATATATGTATGCATAATATATATATATATATATATATATATATATATATATATATATATATATATATATATACACGTGGTATTTTATAATGGTTGAACTCGAAGAAAAGTTTTATCTTCGAGCCCAATTATTTTTTAATATTATTTCACGTTTTCTCGATGTTTCTAAATTCACATGACGTAACCAAGACACACACACTTGCATGCACGGTGAACTCAATATCCATTTATCATTTTCTCCTACACAAGCGTTTTGCCTTGTGTTTGAATGTGAAGCTAACGCTATGGCAAAATCTTTTATATTTATCTTCCTTCGGTGTACTAATACTTCGGATAGGCATACATAGGGGCAGACGTGACTGAGTGGTAAGAAACATACCCCGCTACCACAAGGATCTGGGTTCAGTAACACTGCGTGGCACCTTGGACAAGTGTCTTCTGCTATAGCTTCGAGCTGACCAAGGTCTTGTGAGTGGATTTGGTAGTTTGGTAGACGGAAACTGAGAGAAGCCTGTTGTGTGTGTGTGTGTGTGTGTGTGTGTGTGTGTGTGCGCGTGTGCGCGCGCGTGTGTGTGTTTGTGTGGGTGTGTGTGTCATGCGACTAAAAACACTTCAAGGCGGTACCTCAGCATGGCCGTATTCCAATGACTGAAACAAGTAAAAAATGTACATACACACAAATATTTACATATGTATGTATGTATGTATGTATGCAGATAGATAGATAGATAGATAGATAGATAGATAGATAGATAGATAGATAGATAGATAGATAGATAGATGGATGGATGGATTGATGGATGGATGGGAGGGAAGGATGGATGGATAGATGGATGGGCGGGAGGGAAGTAGAAAGGGATAGATAGATAGATAGATAGATAGATAGATAGATAGATAGATAGATAGATGGATGGATGGATTGATGGATGGATGGGAGGGAAGGATGGATGGATAGATGGATGGGCGGGAGGGAAGTAGAAAGGGATAGATAGAAAGGGATAGATAGATAGATAGATAGATAGATAGATAGATAGATAGATAGATAGATAGATATGCTTAAGCAAACGCAAAACACAAACACACACACACACACGCACATAATATATAAATATAATTTGGCTATATTTGTCTTATTTACATACACACGCAGTTGATTATGTGTGTATATGCTTTTAAGAGTATGTGAATACACGCACATTAATTTGCATGCCAATGCAAATTCAAATTCACGTACAAACAGACGCACGCATACAAACGGAGGCAACCAACACCGAGGGGGCGGGGGAATGTTGAAACGTTGGTTATTGTTATTGTTATTTTGTTAATACTTATTTGAATGCAGTAACAACATTTTTCACAAAATTTAATTACTACTAAATGTGATAATGAATGTCGTTAATTAACAGGAAGAATATTTTCAACGATGGCAACATTTACAGTTTCAGGAAATCGATGAAGAATTTTAAGGAAATCAATGAACATTTATGAAATTCTGTTTAGACAATAATAATATTAATAATAATAATAATAATTATCATTATTATTATTACTATTATTTTTATTATTATTATGAATGTTTATTTCAAATAAACGGTGAAATATATTCAATATTTAAAGTTAAAGTGTAGTATACTAATAGACGTTGGCGTGGTTCTATGGATGTGAAGCTTGTTTCCCAAACATGTGATCATGGGTTCAGTCCCACTTTGCGATGCCAAGAGTGAGCGTCTTCTCTTTTAGCCCTGACCTTACCTAAGCTTTGTTAGTAGATGTGGCAGGTGGAAACTGAAAGAAGCTCGTCATGTATGTATACATACCTTGTGTGTGTTTGTGTGCGTGTGTGTGTGTGTCTGTCTGTGTGTATATATGTATGCGTACACAAACTCATGCATGTATGTATATATGTGTGTGTGTATACATATTTATACATATTAGAATTATATAGGTATAGATACATACATATATGCATACATGCATACTTGCTTGCATACATACATACGTGCATACATACATACATACATGCATACATACATAAATATATACATACATATAAAATACATATTGAGCAGGCTACTAAGCCGACTGATGTAGGTCATGTTTGCTGAGCAGAGAACTAATATCAAGCAGATACTTTGAGCACAAAACTGAAACAGATCAAGATGTACTGAGCAGAAGTCTGGTATAGATCAAATATAACGAAGAAATGACTGATATAGATTACATATATTGATGTGATAATTGATATAAGTCACACACACACCATACACACAGACATAATGACCAGACGACTAGTATGGAACGCGAGTTTTGAACAGATTGTGTATATAAAGCTCTGATAGTTTCAAAAACCTCTTGTTTCTAATTAGTTAAATCATTAACGGGAAACCTTTCGTTCATTCAAAGTTTTCCTCTGTCGTGAAACACCAGGCACTACGAAAAAGGACTTCTTTCAAGCAACCGTCATCTCTTTTTCTGTGGCTACTGGAAAGAAGGTTGAGATGGACTCTACACTCGCATGCTAAGTGTGACTTTGAATGTCACCTGGAGAGATCATCTCACCAATGAGCGATTGTATAGAGACGTTTGTCCAGCATCAAACATCATCAAAGAGCATAGAGTCAGATTCACAGGATATTCTTAAGAGAGCTAAAGACGAAATTGTCAGTGAAGTTCTTTCGTGGGAGCCTATACAAGGAAGAGCTAGCAGGGGACGTCAAGTCAAGACTTATATCAAGCAGATTGTAATGATATGAACTGAATAGTTAGTGAGAGCCACAGGACTCCGTGCAAGCAGTGCATCCTGATCGACTTCTTTCTAGTTTTCCTTCCATGTTCTTAAAAGTAATTTTCGCAACACCATTAGTTACCCTTCCAATATGCCCAATATGCCGCTGTTGCAGTTGGAACAGCATGTCAAATAACGATTTACTTCCATCAAACTCTTACAAAATTGATTTGTTGTTTGCGCTTTTCTGTCTAAGAAATTCTCAACGTTTTACTCCAGCACCACAGTTCAAAAGCTTCGATTCTTTTCCGAACAGTTTTATTAATTATCCAAGTTTCTGCTCCATAGGTGATAACTGGAAAAATCAAAGCTTTGATTAATCTCTCCTTCGTTTATTTTGAAATATTCCGCTACTTCCAAATCGCGTTTTATTTTGGTTATCACAGATGTAGCCATTGCTTTTCTTCATATTTCCTTTGTGTAGTAATCGACCTTAGTAGAGATAGTAGCTACAAGAAAATTAAATTATTTTACAATTTCTGATTCTATTACCCCATTATGTATGGTAACGTTGTCCGTGTTTTCATTCTGGGTATTCGGATATTATATGTCTCAGGGGAATTAAAACTCTTACACAGACACAGACACACACACACACACACACACACACACACACACACACACACACACGTACATATATTTATGTATATATGTATATATTATGTACGTGAGTATGTGTATGTATCTACTTATATGCGTTGATCTTGGTGAAGTCGTGTGGCCTAGTGGTCAAAGATGTTGCCCTCATGAGCAAAAGAACGTGATTTCGATTCCCAGACTCGGTGAGGCATTGTGTTCTTGAGAAAAAAATCCTGCGGCGGACTGGCGACGCGTTCAGGGGTGGGGTGTTGATCTCAGTCACTTATACACCATGGAAATAAGGTAACAGGGCCCTCTGAGTCCTAGGGCTCTATTGAATACTTACTTATAGACCTTGATTACGGATCCTTGTTTCTGGCAAAAATCTTTCTAGTCGAAAAGTGATTCTTGGTACTTAGAAAATCAAACCCATATAACTCATGCAGGGTACACTTGGCATGTTTCTCATTAAATATTTATATTAAAATCTGATTTATTATCTGCATATATCCACAAGTCTTATGCATGTGCTGATGCCCTGCTTTTATACAGTAAACACCAGATGTATAGAGTCACTTCCAGCTTTCATAAACAATTTTAATAAAGTATAAATGAGTATAAAATATTTAAGTATCGAATGTTAATTGCTTAATTTACACATTGGTCAGTGAGAGATTTTACGGAAGCCAAACGGAAATTTAGCGGAAACAACTGAAATTTCAATAAAACTCAAATACTATCAGTTTTCCTATGATGCTCTTGGATACATCGTGAGTAACATCTGCTGATTGTGAATGTTTCAATATCGAACAGACGCAGCCAGGCGGCTCACTCGGAGTTGTTCAACTCCGGCTTGTGACCAGTTAGTACAATCAGGACTCAAAACTTCTGATCTACAGCCATTTTGAAGCAACCTCTGTTCCCTCCAACGTACAACCCAATAGATTTCTGCTTATCAATGATGTTTCCTGGAGTCATTTGCTGGCTGTGAGTCTTTAAACATCGGACAGACGCAGCTAAGCGACTCACTCGGGGTTCATCAACCCCCGGTTTCTTTCCAAGTAGCACGATTCCTGGCAGCACTGTGGCTCAAACCTCCTAATCCACAGTCGTCTTAAAGCAACTTTTGTCTTCTCCAACAGCCAACCCAACGACCTTTTGCCCACTGGCCCCTGTGCTGCCCGTCATGTTACAAACTGTACAAAGGAACTGACCTAAAAAAAAGCCCTGCATCCCACCCTGTTTTCCAGCCTTTGCTTCAACATAGCTCCACCTGTTCAGCACATTTCTTCTTGATCTCACTGGCTTCCTCAAAGCGATTCTCCCGGACAACGGAGAGTTCTAACAGAAACCACATACTTGGGTGCGTTAGAGATCAGCGCCCAATCCATCCTTAGCGATATTGAAGCGACAGTTTCAGGAAACTGCTTCACCAAGTCGATATTCGTGAACAGGAGCAAGAAAATCGCTGGTATGAATGACGTAAAATAAAACATTAAATACCTGATAGTTAATTAGTTATACTCACTCGCCATTGGGGAATTTTTACAGAAGCCAAACAAGAATTTCTCGGAAACAACTGAAATTTGATAAAACACAAATACTTCCAAGACATTGTATGTAAAACTTATGCACTTATACACATATCCAGCCTTTACAATTACCAATTAAATACTATAGGGTACGTTAAATTCTCTGAAGGTTTATTAAAATCCCGTTATAAACGGAATGTATATTATAAAATACTTTTATTTCTTGATTCAAATATTTTAAGAAGTTTTTTCAATAAAATTTTAAAGAAATTATAATTAATAATTTTACCCTCGTGATTTTTAATTATTCAGTATATTTTTCCTAATTAGATAATTAATGGCTTACTTTAATTTAGATTAAATTCATGTGGATAATTATGTATAATTATACAGTTATATATAGCCTACAAATAGTCCTTGTCAAATTTACTGTTTTGTTAATCGAAGTATATAAATATACTGCGCACATATACACATACACACACGTGTGTGTGTGTGTGTATGTATACATGCATGCATGTGTGAGAGTATATATATATATATATATATATATATATATATATATATATATATATATATATAAAACATACATACATAAATACGTATAATATTAGAGTAGCGGTTGCCCCATTGTCACTGTCGTTAAAAAAGAACCACCATTGATTGATACGTGGAAATCTGTAACTAACGACGCCATTACTCACATGATATTAAGTACGCACACACACACACGATGGGGTGCTGAAAAGCTCCTGGCTTTGGGTGAAAGAAAATACAAGAGGTTCAGTTAATTATGACTTTATTCGATATATCTCCTCAAGTTCCCACACATATTGCAGCAGTGCCTGATTTTTCTAAGCCCGGTAAAAGAACACAGGAGTTTGGGCCTACAACCGGACCTGTATCCACGGCTTTGTGAGTGGATTTAGTAGATGGAAACTGAAATAAGCCCGTCGTGTATATAAATATGTATACATATGTGTGTGTGTGTGTGTGTGTGTGTGTGTGTGTGTGTGTGTGTGTGTTAGTATCTGTGTTGTTCCCCCACTACCGCTTGACAACCGATGTTGGTATGTTTACGTCCCTGTAACTTAGCGGTCCGGCAAAAGGATCTTATAGAATAATTACTAGGCTTACAAAGAATAAGTTCTGGGGTCGATTTAAAACCCTTTAAGGTGGTGCTCCAGCATGGTCACGGTTAAATAACTGAAACAAGTAAAAGTCTAAAGGAATAAAAGAATAGACAAATAGCCACTAATACAATAGGCTGTGTGCATGTGCGTGCGTGTGCGTGTGCATGCGTGTGTGTGTTTATATATATGTATATATGCACACATACAGATATCAATCCTTCGGACATTAAAACTTTGCAGACAAGCATATATCTTTTAATAGACATATGTATACATTCATCCACATACACACACACACGTACGCGCACGCACGTAAAGAAACAAACTCATGCAAACACAAGCAGATGAACTGTCATCACACACACACACGCACATGCACACATATACTCAGTCTACACACGTGTGCACCAGCAACACACATGCACACACACACACAAACACACACAAACACACGCAAACTCACACACGCACATACACACACACACATGCAGACGAATTGAAATATTCATTTCATATGTGTGTTTGTGTGTGTGTGATTGTGTGTGTATATGTATGTATGTATGTATGTGTGTGTGTATGTATGTATGTATGTATGTATGTGTGTATGTGTGTATTCACTCTTCACGTAAGTGCTCCACCAATACCCACACACATACACACATACAAAGAAAAGTAAACACGCACACACAAAAGTTACACACTCACACACACTCTTTTACGCATACACACACACACACACACTCCTTTACGCACACACACCGACAACTGTATTGTTGAAGAACCAATCAATAAAGCTGTGGTGACGTTGAACAGATCGATATTACAGCCGCAATATTTAACGAGAGATAATCGATAAGTACTCACTTAATAAACACAATTAAAATGATTGGAAACGGGGGGAGGGAAGGGGGAAGAAAGAGAGGGTGTGGGTTGTCGGCGGAGGAGGGTGGGTGATAAATTGTAATTAACGGGTGGGGGGAGGAGAAAGGAAGAGGTGGTCGCGTGTGGAGGGGGGAGTGGATGATAAATTGTAATTAACCGACTCATTTCTGTCTGTTCCGTGTATAAGGATGGGTAAGGGGCAGAGGTGGAGGAAGAGTGATTCTTACTCTTCCTTTCGCTCTCTCTCTCTCTCTCTCTCTCTCTCTCTCTCTCTCTCTCTTTCTCTTTTCTCTGTCTTTCTGTCTCTGATTCACTTTTTCTCACGACGTTTCAATTAATGTGTTATTGATTCTCTCTCTCTCTCTCTCTCTCTCTCTCTCTCTCTCTCTTTCTCCACATCTCTCTCTTTTCCCTCTCTGCCTTCTCTCTTTCTTTCACGTTGTACTTCAACAAATGTGTGTGTGTGTGTGTGTGTATGTGTATGTACGCATGTGTGCATCATGTCGATTCTCTTCACTCCGTCTGACACCTCCTACTCTCTCCTATTTTCTCTCTCTCTCCGGTCCATTTTGTTTCAATTAACGTGTGTCTATATGCCCGTGTGCATTTCTGTATACGTGTATGTATTTGTTTATATAAAAGTGTGCATGTATTGTATAACGCATTTGTATGTGTGTACGTATGCGTTATCTTCCCTTCTTTTTCTGTCTGTTTCTGTTTCTCTTTCACTTTCACTTTCACACACTCCCTCTCCCTACCACTCTCTCTCCCCCTCTCTCTCCCGTCCTTCCTCTCTATTTCAGTCATCATGCGGGTGGTTTCTTGCATAAAACTATCTGCGGTTTTTTGCTCGTGTGTGAGCCTATATAGATTGTTTTCTTTTTATTTTCTTCTCCTGTTAGTATCTGTGTTTGTTCCCCCACTACCGCTTGACAACCGATGTTGGTATGTTTACGTCCCTGTAACTTAGCGGTCCGGCAAGAGGATCTTATAGAATAATTACTAGGCTTACAAAGAATAAGTTCTGGGGTCGATTTAAAACCCTTTAAGGTGGTGCTCCAGCATGGCCGCGGTTAAATGACTGAAACAAGTAAAAGTCTAAAGGAATAAAAGAATAGACAAATAGCCACTAATACAATAGGCTGTGTGCATGTGTGCACCTATGGACCCCTTTCATACCTACATTACTCTCTTGGGCCCTCATAGCCATTCCATGTTTTAAAAAATCCCATTATATTTTTATTATTAGATATTAGGAATTGTATTTCAAAAATTGTTAAAATATTTTCTGTATTGAAGAAGCATAACCAATTTACTCTCTTTTATTTGTTTCAGTCATTTGGCTGCGACCATGCTGGAGCACCAC
>NC_142949.1:27276426-27278926 GCF_046866305.1 Octopus bimaculoides | reverse complement strand
CAGTGTTTCTGTGCAGGCGCAAAGCACAAGGTTTCGGGTTCAAGTCCACTGCGTAGCATCTCGAACAACTGTTCTCTATTATATTCTCCGGGTTGATAAAAGCCTTGTACGTGGATTTGGTAGGTGGAAACTGAAAGAAGCCCGTCAGGTGTGGGTGTGTGGTAAAAAGTTTACTTCTCAACCACATGGTTCCGGGTTCAGTCCCACTGCGTGGCACCTTGGGTAAGTGTCTTCTACTATAGCCTCGGACCGACCAAAGCCTTGTGAGTGGATTTGGTAGACGGGAACTGAAAGAAGTTCTTTGTATATATATATATATATATGTATGTATGTGTGTGTGTGTGTGTGTGTGTGTGTGTGTGTGTGTGTGTGTGTGTGTGTGTGTGTGTTTGTGTGTCTATGTTTGTTCCCCGTAACTTACCGGTTCGGCAAAAGAGACAGATAAAATAAGTACTAGGCCTATAAAGAATAAG
Organism: Octopus bimaculoides; assembly: GCF_046866305.1. Classification (NCBI taxonomy): domain Eukaryota; kingdom Metazoa; phylum Mollusca; class Cephalopoda; order Octopoda; family Octopodidae; genus Octopus; species Octopus bimaculoides. The sequence continues at coordinate 27,278,453 of NC_142949.1, read as the reverse complement.
CCGTGGGGTCGATTCGTTCGACTAAAGGCGGTGCTCCAGCATGGCCGCAGTCAAATGACTGAAACTAGGAAAAGAATAAACAAATATATATATATATATATATATATATATATATATATATATATATATATATTAGGTCCCAGAAGGGTAAACAGATAAGGTAATTCCAATGCAGCACTCGAGTTTTTGACTATCAACACTGTTGGATTCCAGACTAATTATCGAAATTCTTCAGATGTTGAAAATCCAGGTTTCACAACTGTAAAACCGTCGTGTGGGTTAGCGAAGAATAAAATATAATCGAAATAAGGAGACAAAGATTGTGCCAATGGAAGATCACACATCTGAGAAAGTGCCACTCTAATGTTTAAAACCGTAAGTATTACGTAAATTTTCACTTGTAACGTTTGCGTGAACTGACGTTGAAAACAGATTTGGTACAGAAACAATTGTAACGGATCATTAAAGATTTATTAAAGTTTTTCTTTGTCTTCTTATTTGAACTATATACATACATATACATATACGTATACACATACGTATACACACATACACACATAGTACTGAACTCAAAACTCTGTGGTTGGGAAGAGAGTTTCTTAACCAAAAGCCAAATGGCAAAAGTGATGGAGAAGAAAGAACTTAGGGGTCCCCAATAGCATGAATTTGGATTACAAAGACAAACGAAGATTATTAAGACATTTGAGTCAAGACAATTTCTCGATTTCTTGAAATTATTTCTGTTCAGCTTAAGAGAAAGGAAATAAACATTTAGTGGGAAAGCGAGTGACTCCGAATGAGAAAAAGGAGCATCGCTGGTGAACTGTCAAATGAGCTGACAGTCTACTATTTGTATTTAGTTATGGTCCTGCAGTCTCCAAATCCCGCCAAGGCCAAATTCACCGTCGTTCTTTCAAAGGTCGATAATTAAAGTTGGAATCAATTTAAACGCCTTAATAAACCTCACCACCATGACAAAATTATAATGCCAATGTCTATGTTACATAAGTTCAATTCACACCAAGGTTGAAGGATGAAGTATAATCGAGGGCGTAGTCTTTAGTCTTTTATTATGCGTATTATTTATAATTTAGATGTTCTAGGTATGACTTTAAACTGCTTTTGGTTGTAAAGCCGGCATTCAGGAGGTCCACTGATTTGGGAAGTGTGGAACCACCTTTTAGCAACTAATGTTCCCAGGTTTAGTCTGACAAGGTGTAGTAGCACTTTTCGAGGTTTTAGCAATGGGCTAATGAGCATGTCACTTAATTTCCCCCAGAACGAACGCAGAGTACATCAGGCTCTTCAGCTCTTTTGCAGATCATCAAAGAGAAGATAATCCTGCGTCTTGAGAACTACTAGGCCTCTGACATTTGTTGCAGACCAATACATGTTTTAAGGACGATAAAGTGGGACTGGCTCTGCCCAAACCATGCCCACTGTAATATTATTCACTGTGCAGGTTAATCATCAAACCACGACACCAATATCTTGCTGACTTTTCATTCGTCGAAGCGAGGAGAGAATTCAACAACATAAATCGAAGGAATTTACTGCAGGATTTGAAATGAGAACCTTCAGGACCATAAGTAAATATTACAAGAATTTTGTCATCGATGTTCTGCAAGTTCGGCTAATTCTGTTGAACACTTTCCCTCTCCCTTAAAAATTTCAGGCCAAGGGGCCAAAATTAGAAAGAAATTATTATTAATGTATTCACTAAAATTGCCCGTTAATTAATTCGGAATACCAGCTTCTACCAATACACAAATAAATATAAAATAAACACTTACTTATGGAAGCATCTATAACTCACCAATCACAACTTCCACTTCCACAAATACATAAACCAACATCTCTCTCTCTCCTTCTTTCTTTTTTCTCCCCCTCTCTCTCTCTCTCCGCTATATAAGTAACTGACGACACCTCCGGATCGAATGTCAGTCCAAGTATCGAAATCTTAGTGATATCCATTTGGCAGCCAATGATGGAAATAGCACGTGTTATACTCGAATGTGAACTTCTCA
>NC_142949.1:27261426-27266426 GCF_046866305.1 Octopus bimaculoides | reverse complement strand
TTATTTTATTATTTTATTATTGTAATATTTATTACTTTGTATTTTTATTATAGATTTTTTTAGTGTATTTACTTATTAAATTTTTCTATATGTGACTGTGAATTTTCATGGATGAGTTCTTTTCTCTAAATTATACATATATATATATATATATATATATATATATATATATATATATATATATATTTATATATGTGTGTGTGCATGTATATATATATATGCATATATATACATATATATATACATGTATATATATGTATATGGATATATATATATATGTATGTATGTATACAAATATTAATAATTTTATATGAAGAGTATATGTATATATATATGCATATATATATATATATATATATATATATATATATATATATATATATATACATATATGTATATATACATATATATATGTATATGTATGTATGTACGTATATATGTATGTGTGTATACAAATATTAATAATTCCATATGAAGAGTATACAGATGTGTATACACGCACACTTATATACATTTATAGATACGTATATATGTGTTTCTTTATGCATATACGTATATATATATATATATATATATATATATATATATATATATATATATATATATAGAAATATATATGTATATATATGCGCGCGCGCGTGTGTGTATACGTCACCAACAGTTTTAAGATTTTCATTCTCTCCTTACAGTGACCATCATGGACCACTTCATCCTAAGTACTTTTCTCGAACTGCTACTTATATATTATTAACGTCTTTTATCGGATATCTGATTTACATATTTGTGACAACACTCGCACACGCACACAACCTACCCGGCAACGGGCAAACGCCGTTATACACAAACACACACACACAAACAAACACACGTTTGTGTGCGTGTGTGTGTGCTTTTGTTTTTTTACACACATACACACACTTCATTATATATATATATATATATATATATATATATATATATATATATATATATATATATATATATATGCGAGTAAAAATAAATACAAAAAAAGGGGGTTTTGTATGATTGTGTATAGAGGAATATATTATTTTGTTTAAAAGACTTCCAACATTGTCTGTTTTTTATGTTTTATTTATATTCCTGCAAAACCAATGTGGGATATAGAATATGGAATATACAATATATAATATAATATACAATATATAATATAAAATAAAAATGGATGGTACAATGAAATAAAGTATTGAATGTCGTATTGAATATATGGAATATGTCTTATTGAATAGATGAAATATTGAGTGTTCAATATAAAGGATTAAATATATAAAGGCGAATACGTATTTTCTATACCTTGTGGTAGTTCATCATGGCCGGTATGACAGACTTTAACAGACTGTAATAGGTTGGTTGGTTTTCTGTCTTTTATATATATATATATATATATATATATATATATATATATATATATATATATATATATATATATATATATATATATATATACAGGGTGCGGTGAATATATTATCGTTTAAATTACGCAAAAATGAAAATAACACTGACATCACATCATCACAGATATATTTACCAAAATTATATAAAAATATCCTGAAATGCTAAAAAGTAGATTTATTCAATAAAATCGCCATTGGCTTCAATGACGGCCTCCAGACGACTTCGGAATCTTCTGCAACTCTTCTGGGCGGTCTCCTTGTTTAAGTTGGTGAATGCTGCCATAATCCTTACTTTCAGTTCATCTTTAGTGTTACAAGGAGTTTTGTTGGTCTCTCACTCAACTACGCCCCACACATAATAATCAAGGAGGTTGCAGTCTGGGGAGTTAGGTGGCCAGATGTTAGGGGTGGTGTGGTCGCGTAAATTGTCAGACAGCCATAACTGGGTTCTCCTACTTGTGTAGCATGGTACAGACTCCTGTTGCCAGACACAGGGTCTTCCAGCAGCCATCCTCTTGACTCAGGGCAACACTACCACCTCCAGGTACTTGAGTGAGGCCTCTGTGTTGAGTCTGAGGCCGTGTGGGAAAATGAATGGAGGCATAATGTCGCCATCACTAGTGATCAGTCCAAACACCATGATGTTGACTGGATGTTTGATTTTTATCACTGTCTGTTTTGGGAACACGGCAAGTCAACGGTTGTTCTTTGTGTTCACCATCTGATCCTGACAGAAATTTTCCTCGTCTGAGAAAAAAACCAAACCATGTTCGGTTGGAGGGGATGCTTGAGTTTGCTCAAAAGCTCCGTAGTGCGGTCTTTCCTCTTGTTTTTAATAGCTTGGGATAAAAATTGGCCTTTTCTCATGCTGTATGAGTAATACCGAATGATGTCTTTATGCATTACCTGCCTGATATGAAACTCAGACACTCCCATGTACCTGGCAATGAACCCGATTGACTTGGAGGGATCGTTGTCGCCAACAAATTCAGGAGTTCTTTTCTTATCAGAACGATCAGAGTGAGTTTTCCGAGCTGCCGTACCTTCGTAATCCCCATTAGACACATCCAACTCTTTCCGAATCCTCTACACTGTCCTCAGATTGACACTCAAACACTCTCAAATGTTCGTATTGGAACATCCAGTGTGAATGCCAAGCAGTGCAACATGTCGTTACCAAATTTCTGGCAGAGTGAATTGCGTCATGGTGCTGTTTTTCTGTAGACACCTTGCCAGATCAGATTAGAGACTGGTACAGCCATCTAGCTTGCCAGTCCTCAGTCAAACCGCCCAACTCATGCCAGCATGGAAAACGGACGTTAAACGATGACGATGATGATATATATATATATATATATATATATATATATATGCGTATGCATATACATAAACAGGTATGTATATTTGCATAAACGAATTTTTACGTATTCAGTTATTTATCCTATATTTCGTTAAATAAAACTCGTTTGTGTGTGTGTGTGTGTGTGTGTGTGTGTGTGTGTGTGTGTGTGTGTGTGTGTGCGCGTGTGTGTGTGCGTGTGTGTGTGCGCGCGCGCGCGAAATGAGAGGTCATGTGAAGTGCAGTCACTTTCTTTGGGTTACAGCTCTTTCTGCAATAAAAAGCCTGCTACCGAGTGCTCGTGCGACATCCACCCTTCATCGCAGCTATATATATATATATATATATATATATATATATATATATATATATATATATACACATATATATATAATGTAATGCTTGCATTACTTAAATAAATGGAGTAGCATGAAACGTGCGTACTGCAATCATCTTTAAAATCCGTGTTGCTTATTTTGATTTTATATATATATGTGTGTGTGTGTGTGTGTGTGTGTGTGTGTGTGTGTGTGTGTGTGTGTGTGTCTGTGTGTGTGTGTGTGTGTGTGTGTGTGTGTGTGTGTGTTACAATTACACTATATATAATCAATATATAATCACACATGCATATTTAAACACAAGTGTGTGCGTGCATATTTGTGCGTGTTTAAATATGCATGTTTGTGTTTAACGCAACGCCCTGCGACCAATCTAATTCGAAGCATAAAGCCATAAAGTTCTGAATAAATATTTAACAGTAATTGATCAATCACATTTCGAGGTTTGATAATGATTTCTATGGTAAAATATGGATCGGCGTTCAATAACGGAATAATCACACTAAACAAGCGTGTAACAATATTTAGTGCTGGGGCCAATTCCGTAACCGCCAATCGAACTCGTGTCTTGCATTTGTCGTGAGTATGTCTGAGTGTAGGGTGGTTTAACATGTTTGTTTTTTTCTTTCGCTTTTCTGTGGGGGTGTTGGACTTGAAGCCACGACTATGGCCTTTCCCAAGTCCTCATAAACTGATGATGGCAAAAGGTAAAGTCACCTTCTCGAGTCATACCTTATGGGCCGGTTTCCCTGTTTCCCGGTTCCATGGAGTGTAAATTCTCCACCTAGACGGGGCACTGGTCAGTCGCAGGATTTACTCATTTTTGCCAGCTGAGTGGACTGGAGCAAAGTGAAACGAAGTATTTTGCTCAAGAACTCAACGCGTTGTCCTGTCCAGTAATCGAAACCACAATCTTACGATCATAAGTCCAACACCCTAACCACTAAACCACACGCCTCCCCCATAAACCGGTGAGAATGATGTCATTCATGTCACTCTTATAACTCCCTACGTTAAGCTAAAAGAACACTCCGCACTGCCCGATCCGGGAATCGAAACGAAAACTTTGCAGTTGTGAGTGCAACACGTTAACTACTTGACCATGCGCCTAACAAAAGCGATTAAAGTCGCGATAGAAAAAATAGCATATCTGTGAACCGGAAGCAGCACATCTGTGAACCGGAAGCAGCATATCTGTAGACTGAAGGCTGGGACGTGAATTCCTCAATAACAATAAAACGGGTGGCCCTTTTTTTGCGGCCTAGAATCATACTCTTTTACTTGCTTCAGTTATTTGACTGCGGCCATGCTGGAGCACCGCATTTAGTCGAGCAAATCGACCCCAGGACTTATTCTTTGTAAGCCTAGTACTTATTCTATCGGTCTCCTTTTGCGGAACCGTTAAGTTACGGGGACGTAAACACACCAGCATTGGTTGTCAAGCGATGTTGGGGGTGGGGACAAACACAGACACACAAACACACACACACACATATATACATATACATATATATATACGACGGGCTTCTTTCAGTTTCCGTCTACCAAATCCATTCGCAAGGCTTTGGTCGGCCCTAGGCTATAGTAGAAGACACTTGCCCAAGGTGCCACGCAGTGGGACTGAACCCAGAACCATGTGGTTGGTAAGCAAGCTACTTACCACACAGCCACTCTTTCGCCTACTACTATGAGTATCTGACAACACTGTCCCAGATAAGAAAAGGACAAATCTCGCCACAACCCTATTGTGAGCATAACCTCAGATTTGGAAAGTATCGATAATCTATTGTAGGGGTGGGTGTATCTCAATTGCCTGCTCGCCCTGAAGAGATGGCTCAATAATCGGTGTTCGGGCTTAGTTTTTGTCACGATGTTAGATATTTTTTCAAGGTGAGATGACATGTGCTGATT
>NC_142949.1:27246426-27248926 GCF_046866305.1 Octopus bimaculoides | reverse complement strand
TACACAATCGTTTTGTGTTGCATTTTTCATCCGAGATCACACGCATTGTCCGCGTAATTATGCATGTGTTGTTCGTGTGTAAATGAGTGAATGAGCTTGTATACAAATATATTTACACATACACACGCATATACATTTATATGTTTATACAATTATACATATACGCACATATGTATACGTTTGATGTACGTTTAGTAGCATATATATAACATATGTATTACATATTCATGCGTATATACGATATATATATATATATATATATATATATATATATTTCATATATTTATACATATACAAAATATATAATTTATATATTGATACATATATTGAATAATGTTATATACTTATAATATAATATACAAGCATAAATGTATATATATGCATGTGTACATATATATAAATGTATGTTTATATAAATATTTAGGTGTGTGTATATATGTACGTGTATGTATACACACAGTCACACGCATATATATATATATATAATATATATATAAGTTATATAGTATAACTTATGTATATATATATATATATTATATATATATATATATATATATATATAAGTTATATAGTATAACTTATGTATATATATATATATATTTATATGTATGTATGTTATGTATGTATGTATGTATGTATGTTATCAATGAGTTTCATTTCTGTACTTCTTGTCCATAGAGAAAGAGCCGGACTCTAACATAGATTCAAGGCTCCTTCGTATGTATGTATGTATGTATGTATGTATGTATGTATGTATGTATGTATGTATGTATGTATGAATAAATTATATTGTTCCATGCTTTCTTTGCCTTAGTCATTATGTTTCTATTAAAACATGCTTCTTTTTATTAGTAAAGATTTTTTAATGGAAAAGAATTTGATGTATTAAATAAACTTAATATACCTTTTCAGTATTATCTGTGTGCACAGAACCGAATTTACATAACAATTATGATTGAGATTTTAATTAAAATAAAGAATATTTTCATATGAAATATCACCAAATTCTTACAATTAATTGAAACTCTGTTGTTCCTGTATTTCAAGTAATTTTTAAAATAACCAAGAATTTAGTGAAATTTTGCAAAACAGCAACAACATTCCTGTTATTCTATTCATGATTGGAAAATAATTAAATACGCTGTTCCCTGCATACATTTACATAAGGGATTGTTTAAATATAATATGAACGTTTTAGAAAGAAAAGGTTATATTATAGAATCAGAGTTGGTCTCAATGGATCGACACCAAAAGAAATTTTGGACAGTGGTATGTATGTAACTTGAAGTCAGCAGGTCAAGCTACAGGTTAGTTCCAAACGTACCATCTGTCAAGTTTACAACTATATTCAACAAGATGACATTATGCTATGTGTTAATTGATTGGAGTGTAGTGTGTTGGTTGGCGTGATGATGGTCGGAATATGCTGCTTTTTTGCAATATCAAATCAGTTGTGGGTATAACAGACTTTGTTGACGGAGCAAAAACCATTGCTTATATTACTAATTTTGTCAAAGTTAGTCTCACTTATCAATATATATATATATACATATATATATATATATATATATATATATATAATGTACAACTTATTGATTCTCTGCTTTAACACAATGTCCCAATTAAGTATTTCATCAATGTACTTCTCTCTTACAATACCTTCACAAACACTTAACACAACATCATTTCTAAAGTTGTTACAGTACATCAACAAATCCTAACAAATGTAAAATGCTAAGGGACAGACAATCCATGGCAGTGAACTGTATAACACGACCGGGATTTATTTTATCGACACCAGAATGATACAACAAACGGTAGATACCTCCACAAGTTTTAAATTCAGATGATAAAGGGACGTAACTATATGCCTCAATACACACACAGTTCGACATCTTACCGACTGTACTTGTGAACCGATCTATCGAGTAAGACCTGAAAATGCAATGTTATGTATACGCAGTGAAATAAATAAATTACAGTAAAGGATGAGAAACACTCTACGTTTCGGAGAATTGTCCTTTTTCAAAGAGAAAATATAGTATTAATAGCATAGTCGCAGAAGGACATAAAACAATGCGGCTATATATAATATTTAACATTTCATAACAATGTCTAACTTCAGCAACACGGCCATGTGACTGAGTGGGGATGAAGATCAGTCGATTTAATTGAATATCAGTACATTGTTTGGTGTGTTATTACATAATCTTCGGAAGGATGAGTCGAAAAGTTTCAACACCGTATCAAAGCACACCACAAACACTTTCGCCACTCCCTGTATATAATAGAATATATTAACACTCTTGAACACGAAGCTTTCGACTTGCGTCGTGGCACATCTATAACCTGTAGGATCTGCAGATTTTCCTTGATTTTTTTAGCATAGTCAGAAAGTCAGAAAACAACAGTGTATTTAAATAACATGTTTTTAAAGTACCACACCGCTGTGTGTATGTGTGTGTGCGTGTTTCTTTTTAACCAAAAGCAGTGTTGTGTG
>NC_142949.1:27231426-27243926 GCF_046866305.1 Octopus bimaculoides | reverse complement strand
GTTATTGTTGTTGTTGCTAAGGTAGAGTTCCGAAGACGATGACAACGACGACGAAGATGGCGTCATCATCGTCGTCGTCGTCGTCGTCGTCGTCGTCATAGCTTTGTTATTGTTGTTGTTGTTATTATTACTGTTATTACTGCTACCACTAACATTACTACAGCTACTACTACTACTATTACTACTACTACAACCGCCACCGATCGTAGTCGAACCATTCACAAGCACACCACTGCAAACAATACCACCACTACCGCCGCCACCACTACTACTACTACTACTATTACTACTATTGCTGCTACAACTACCACCACCACTACCACTGCTACTACTATTTCCACAACCACTACTACCACCAACACCGCCACCGCCACCACTACCGCCACTGACACTACCACCACCACCACCAGTACCACTTCCACTACAGCCGACGTCAATATGAGCGACCAGTAGTGGTGACCCGGTTGCCGAGGTTAAGGACGAACCCGTAACCATTCTCTTTGTACTGTTGGCATCGTTCTGTTGTTGTTGTAAGTGGTGGTGATGGTGGTGGCTGTTGCTATTGTTGTTGTTGTTGGTATTGTTGTTGTTGTTAGCAAAGGAACTGGTCGGTTTGCTAAACGCCGATGTATTGCTTGTTGATAACGTCGTTTTCAACATATTGTTATAAATATGACAGACTGTTTCCTGATATTTTTCTTCTTCAGTGGGGGGTTATGTGAAATTGAGGGTTTGTGCGTGTGTATATAAATTTGTCAGTGTGTTTTCAACCCCAGGTCAGCCCTGATCGTGCAGACCTATGGTCAGAAGGCATTCCAGCCTTGACCATCATGATTTGTATTTATGTATAAGCGACTAGACTACATTATTTAATCTCTTTCGTTTAGAGGTTGTTGCTTTTGGGGGTTTATTTTTTGGGGGGGTTTTTTCTAGATAGTAGGATGTGATATAGGGAAAAATTTGGTTGCTGCTTTTAGCAGCTCAGCCGGTCACGTAGCAGGCTGGTTCCCTCGCTGATTTGAATATTAGGGTCAAAACAGAAGCCCTACAAACACCTACTGTTCTCCCTATTTTTATATGTGAAAATGTTGCTTATCAATTGAACAAGAAACATCGTCAGTGTCCGATATATATGTATATATATATATATATGTATATATATATATATATATATTTATATATATATATATATATCACGTACAACAGAAATTAAATTTCTTTTTCTTTTTTCTTTTTTAATTATTCTTTCGACGTATAAATCTGTGTGCACGCTAATTATGGGTTTGCGTTGTTTGATTGTGTATTTTGCGCGTGTGTGTGTGTATGTGTGTGCGTGTGAGTTTGTGGGTGTGTGTGTGTAAGGAATTTGTGGAAGAATGTGAAGAATTATTTCATATATCACATGTAATAAAACCTTACATTGAACAAGCTGTGTGAGTGGAAGAACATGGAAATAAATTTTAGTTATGTAACAAGGTAATGAATATATATATATATATATATATATATATATATTCAAATATATATATATATATATATATATATATATATACTTTTTTTTTTTTTGGTCTTCAGGTCAAAGAAAGAAACAGAATAATATTCCTTGTAAGAATACACTGGTGTGAAATCCTTAGAATTAGGTCGTTTTGGAAAATAACTTTTCTTTTGATCTTTGCTTTTGTTTTTATTTCTGTCCGTCACTTTCCTGGCTTTTTGGATGTTTTATACATATAGAGAGAGAGAGACATATATAGAATTTTTTTTTTTCTTCGGATTATTTCTCTTTCAGTTTTGCTATCATTTGGTACCACTTAGTATTGTGTTCGTGTTTGTGTCGTTGCCATTCCATCAATATAAACAATTCCAAGATCATAGCAGATATTCCAGAATTTTTTCAAAAGGCAAATGAATATAAAATACTTGTTGTTGAAGCAATAATAATAATAATAATAATAATAATAATAATAATAATAATAATAATAATAATAATAATAATAATAATAATGGGTTTTTATAATTTCAGCAGAGAGTAAAAATAAAAGTATTGAGAGCGGAGAAAAGATATATTAGTCGGTTATATCGGTACCCTCCGTAAATAGCTGGTATGTATTGTATTGAACCCGGAAGTTGAATAATAAGCAACAACAATAAAAATGGAACTAAATTATATTGGTGTTAAATTCATTTTAAAAAATCATTTGTCTCCAGAATGAAAACAAGACAACGATTTCATTGAAAATTTAAGGCTCCGAGAGCCTTTAGAAAACAAAATCAACATCATCTGTTTACCATTATCTTTAGTATTAATTATTATTATTAATCAATATTATCGTCATCATTAATTGTTGTTATTATCTTGTCGTTGTGTCAAATTTCTTTTCGGCATTTTTTAAAAATTACGCGTGCATACATATGTGACGTTTGCATCAAGGATATATATATATATATATATAATTATATATACATATATATATTCATATATATAATATACATATAATATACATTTCTTAGGAAGAAAGATAGAATTTAGTTTTGTGACCGTAAACGTACGGTCATTATAAACGTATATGTTTCAATTATATGTAATATATAATATATATTTTCTTTACCTCTTTACATTTAAAAAAAAACTTTTTCTCTTCTTTTTTTTTTATCGTGTTCCCTTTTCTTTTTGATGATATCTGTCGTAGGGTTTGGTTAATCCTTTAAAATGGTAAATAAAAAACCAAGTGATTCAGGAGTGATTATATTCATATTCACGGATTGGTAGAAATTATCATTTTTTTTTTTTTTTTCATACAGCAAATATTGTGAATAGAGAAAAGAGAAAAAAAAAATCTGCGACAGACAGACAGAAAAGAAAAAATGATAGAAAGAAAGAAGGAGGGAACGACGACAACAATGATAATTTCCGAGATCAAATCCAGCTGTGTTCTTTCGTACTTCCCGCACACAGAGAAAAAGATCGACAGGAGATCGATAAAATCAAATCAACGACAGGAAAAAAATAATAATATTGATGTAATAAGACGTTGATCATAAAACAAAATTCTCCTTAAATTTTCTGCGGTCGTTTTTTTTTTCTTTAAGAAATCGCGTTTTTCCGGCAATAGAAATTATGCATCATAGCGCTTGTTGTTATTGTTGTTGTTGAAACAGTAGTAGTTGTAGTAGTAGTCAATGTTGACATCAATAATTAATTAATGACGTTGCTGTTGTTGTTGTTGTTGCTGGTCGTGGTGGTAGTGGCGGTGGCGGTTAGGATTGCGAGGTCGTTGTGGTTTTGTTCGTGTTAATATTCCCTCCGTGTTTTTGTTGATAATGTTTGTAGTGGCGGTCGATTTTTACGTCCTCTTCTGCTGAAATCAAAAGCAAATTACTACTTTTGTTGTTATTGTTGTTGTTGTAGTAATAGTAGTAGTAATAGTAGTAGTAGCAGTAGTAGTAGTAGTAATAATAATAATAATAATAATAATAATGATGATAATAATAATAGTTGTAATGATAGTAGTAGTTGTTCTTGTTTGTTTTTTTTTTATAGTGTTATTTTCTCCTGTGAATGTTTGGAACTGCTGCTGCTGTTGTTGTTACTGTTAACTATTGCTGCTGCTACTACCACTACTACTGCTGTCGTTGCTGCTGCTGCTGTTCTCACGGCTGCTGCTGCTGCTGCTGCTGCTGTCAAAAGCAACAATTCCACAACAATTTACTAACAAGCCAAAACAAATAATCAACTACAGACGTATCAATATCGGAATGATATCGATACAGCACGCATCCAAAAGAACAACAACAACAACAACAGCAACAAACACAACAATTACGGCGACGACGACGACGACGACGACGACGACGCGATCGAAAAAAAAAAATGGCAGCAAATTCGAAACAGTTTTTCCTCGGCCAAGATGTCTTCTTTCTTCAATGTGTTGAAACTGTGGTCTGGGTAAGTATTGCAGTGGTTGTGATGTGTTGGTGGTAGTGCCGACGATGCGGTGTAGTGCGGTGGAAGCGGTGGCTTACTTGCTGCTACTACTACTACAGCTATTACTACTACTACTACCACTACTGCTGCTGCTGCTGCTGCTGCTACTACCACTGCCACTGCTGCAGGCGGTGGCGGTGCTGCTGGTGTGAAAGTAGCGCGAGCGCGATGGCGCTACTGCTGCTGGTTACGGTGTGTCAGCGATGTTGTTGGTAATGATGGTGGTGGTGATGGCGATGATGGTAGTAGTGGTAGTAGTCGTGATGGTGGTGGCGATGGCAATGTTGTAGTAGGAGCTGCTTCTAGTAGTAGTAGTAGTAGTAGTAGTAGTAGTAGTAGTAGTAGTGGTGGTCGTCGTCGTCGTCGTCGTCGTAACGCTATTTTTGTGTTTTTCTTGATATTATTATTCAGCCCCGTCTTCAACCCGGATTGAGTAGACTTTATAATCAAAGCTTTTCCAACCGTGACCATCCCATCTCTTTCTTTTCGAGGACATACGTTTCCGCCGCCCCTTTCCTATTTATTTCTTTTTAAGATAGTTTAAGACGATGAGATGAAAAGAACGGAATTTCGCTGCTATTTCTAGCGGGTCTATGTAACCTCGTAAAGCCCCCTTTCGGATGTTGTGGTGGAGGTGTAGAGATAGTGGTGTGTTTAAATAGAAGTTGTTATTGTTGTCGTTGTTATTGTTGCAGTGAAATATTAATACGAATTTTCCAAAACACCCCAAAAAAAATTGAAAAAAGTACACTTACATAAAAAAGATCATGTTTAGAATATGTTTGTATATATATATGTATATATATATATATATATATATATATATATATATATATATATATACATATATATATATATATATACATATACATATATATATATATATATATATATATATATATATATATATATATATATATATATATATATATATATATGTGCGTGTGTGCGTTTGTGAATTGTGTGTGTATATTATTTATACGTGTTTATGTTTACATATGCGTTTGTATGGAAGTACGTTCATAACCGATGCTGGTGTGGTTACGTCCCCGTAACCTAACGGTTGGGCAAAGTGACCGATAGAATAAGTACTTAGCTTACAAAGAATAAGTCCTGGGGTCGGTTTACTCGACTAAAGGCGGTGCTCCAGCATAGCCGCAGTCAAATGACTGAAACAAGTAAAAGAATATATATATATATATAAATTCAGTTAATATTATGTTTATAAATATACGAATGTGTGTGTGTGTGTGTGTATGGATATGAGTGTATCTGTGTGAATGTATGTATAAGTACATTCAAATAGTATATGTGAGTGAGTACGGAGTGTGTATTGATTAAAAAAGAACACAACAAAGTACAAAATCACAGTCCTAGATTCCAGAATTAATAATAAAAAATAACTACCGCATTTCTTCAGCATTTGCTGTTTGCCGTTGTACGGGCGTTTGGGGATGAAACGGCTGAGCATTTGGTTGGGTGTAGGTATGTGTTAGGGGTCACACGTTGAAAGGAGTAGGTAATGTGATAGGGTTTGTTATTGTCCAAAGTTTATTATACATGCAGCCCTGGGAAGTCTCCGTTTTTTATGGAATTTTTCGTTGTTAAAATTTATATTGTAATCGTTTCTAACTGTCTTGCACACTTCTATGTATGTGACCCCTACATTATATCCTCTTGTAGCGTCCCCAATTTTTTTTTTTTTTTGTGAACCCTTAGTGGGGCACATAGAAAACATAAGCAGGTAGAAATGTTAGCACGCCGGGCGAAATGCTTAGCGGTATTTCGCCCGTCGCTACATTCTAATTTCAAATTCCGCCGAGGTCGACTTTGCTTTCATCCTTTTGGAGTTGATAAATTAAGTACCAGTGAAACACTGGGGTCGATGTAGTCGACTTAATCCTCTCCCCCAAGTTGCCCTTGTGGCAAAAATTTGAAATCATGATTATTATCATTGTGAGCTGCCAAGGCGCACGAGCTGGCAGAATCGTTACCGCGCAGGGCAAAATGGTTAGCGACTTTTCGCCCGTCTTTACTATCTGGGTTCAAATTCCGCCGTGGTCGACTTTGCTTTTTATTCTTTCGGGGTCGATAAAATAAGTACCAGTTGAACACCGAGGTAAATGTAATCGACTCATCCCCTCCCGCAAAATTGCTGCCCTTGTGACAAAATTTGAAATCATTGTTATTATTATTACAAGCTGGCAGAATCGTTAGCACGCCGGGTGAAATACTTAGCGGTATTTCGCCCGCTGCTACGTCCTGAGTTCAAATTCAGCCGAGGTTGTCTTTGCCTTTCATCCTTTCAGGGTCGATAAATTAAGTCCCAGAGATAAAATCCACTAGACCCCTCCCCTAAAATTTCAGGCTTTGAACCTTTCGTAGAAAGGATTATTATTATGAAGGCGGCGAGCTGGACGAAATGCTTAGCGGTATTTCGCCCGTCGCTATGTTCTGAGTTCAAATTCCGCCGAGGTCGAATTTGCATTTTATCCTTTCGGGATTGGTAACATAAGTAGCAGCTGAGCACAGGTGTCGATGTAATCGACTAGCTCTCTCCTCCGAATTTGCTGGCCTTGTGCCAAATTTGCAACCATTCTTGTAATTATTATCATAATGCTCACCATCTCAAGGCGGGCGAGCTGGCAGAATCGTTAGCACGTCAGACAATTACTTAGCGGCATTTAGTTCTTGTTTACGCTTTGAGTACAAATTCAGGCTTTGTGCCTAATAGAAAGGGTTATTTTTATTATTGGTGAGAACGAAGTCGGAAACAAGCCAACAGTGAATTGTTGAGTCCCAGCAGAATTGTGTCTGTTAAATAGCAGCTCGGCAAATGTCGTCGATAGAATATATATCACACTTTAAAAAAGAAAAAAAAAAAAAACACAATCACAGGAGTCGACTTATGTTTTCACCAGTAGTGGTCCAGCATGGTCGTACTCATTAACTGAAATAGGTAAAAGTAGATACTCTGTATATATATATGTATGCATGCATATATATATATATATATATATATATATATATATATAAGGGCTGAAGTCCTTATGGACCCGACTAAATTGGTCCAAATACTTGACTGGTACTTTGTTTTTATCAAGTCCAGAGGGATAAGAAAAGGAAAGTTGATTTCGGCGGGATTTGAACTCGGAACGTAAAATAACGAAACACTACTTCAAGACGTTTTCGGATTCTACCAACCCAAAGCCCCTATATCTGGGATTGAACTTGACTAATCACTTGGTCCGGCGTGCTACCCAATAATATATATATATATATATATATATATATATATATATATATATATATATATATACACGCGTGCGTAAATTTTTTTTTTTTTTTCCGAATTTGTGTAAATGTGTGTAGAATAATATAGCAGTTGAATAAAGTTAAAAATAATAAAAAAAAAACATGAAATCCAGACCCTGTTTTAAATTTATTCAACTGGTGTGTATGTAGAATAATATAGCAGTTGAATAAGGTTAAAAATAATAAAAAAAAAACATGAAAACCAGACCCTGTTTTAAATTTATTCAACTGGTGTGTATGTATATATATATATATATATATATATATATACACACCAGTTGAATAAATTTAAAACAGGGTCTGGATTTCATGTTTTTTTTTTATTATTTTTAACTTTATTCAACTGCTATATTATTCTACACACATTTACACAAATTCGGAAAAAAATATATATATATTTACGCACGCGCACACACACACACACACACACACACATATATATATATATATATATATATATAACAAATAATAAATGAGTATATGCATATATACGTACAAGTATGTGCATACCTACGTCTACCTGTTTATATAGGTGCATATCTGGGTACAGGACATATATATATATATATATATATATATATATATATATATATATATATCGTGCGAGCGATGTTCTGTTTGATTTTGTTGTGTATGCTCAGGGGGTAAACCCCGATCGATAAGCCGATCTTTGGTCGGAGGTGTTCCAGCGGTGGCCATCGCACCTTTCGTTTTCGTATATCCGTAAACGGTAGTACTGATGGAACTATTTTTGCCCGAAGTAACCTTTATTTGCAAAATAACAATAGCATCTAGACCGCTTTGGAGGAAGACTTAGCTGCTATTTTGCATCCCCTGGTTCTCACGTCTGCCTATAGCAACCACCACCACCGCTGTTGTTTTTGTTGTCGATGATGATGATAGAGGTGGTGGTGATAACAGTGGTGGTGGTGCTGGTGGAGGAGGAGGCAGTAGTTGATCATGAGGAAAAGGGGGAGGTAGGAATTTTGTTCTTTTTAGTTTTTCTCGATTTTTTTTTTTAGATTTTCTCGTTGATGTTCCTGTTGTTGTTGTTGTGGTTTTTCTAGTTCTTGCAGTATTTCGTAGTTCATTATATTGCAATGCGGGATGGGGGTGGTTTCGGGCTAAATAAACACGAAATGAGGGGGTAGGGAAGGTGGGAGGAAATACTAAAACAACACAAACATAACAATTATCATCTTGTCGACTGTTAATAGCATTATATATACATACATACGAATATATATGTATGTAAATATATATATAAATACATATATATATATATACATATATATACATGCATATAAATATGCACCGAATTGTATATATATATATCGTATTTTTTTACTTGTTTTAGTCATTTGACTGCCGCTATGGTGGAGCACCACCTTTTAGTCGAAGAAATCGCCCCCAGGATTTAATCTTTGTATACCTAGAACTTATTCTATCAGTCGGTTTTGCCGAATTAAGTTACAGGGACGTAAACACACCAACATTGGTTGTCAAGCGATGATGGGGGAACAAACAGACACAGACACAGACACACACACACACACACATGGATCTATTCAGTTTCACATAAATACACAAACACACACACACATATATATATATATATATACACACACACACACACACACATATATATATATATATATATATATATATATATATATACGACGGGCTCTCTTCCAGTTTCCATTTACCAAATCCAATCCTCTACCAAATCTACTCACGAGGCTTTGGTCTGCCTGAGGCTGTAGTAGAAGACACTTACCCAAGGTGCCACGCAGTGGAACTGAACCGAGAACCATGTGGTGAGGAAGCAAGCCTCTTACCACACACCCATGCCTATATATATATATTTATATATCTATATATACATTTGTGTATATATATATATATATATTCACACACACATACACATATATATGTACATATGTATATGCATATATATGTATAAGTTATATGTATATTTATGTATGCACACACATATTTATGCATGTATGTACGTGTGTATGTATACGTTCCTGTGTGCGTGTTTGTGCGTGTGTGTGTGTGTGTGATGAGCGAGAGGGAAGGAACGAACGAGCAAAGTAGACGAATTCTGGTTGGTCTTTTTTTTATACCACCACCGCCGCCACCATATAGCGACTAAAACTCAGCCCCCTTTGCGTGTAGGAAGGAAGTGACGTCACTTCATAAAACAATCGGGGTGGGGGGGAAAAAGAATGAAAGAAAAGAAAGAAGAAAACGCACTTTTGCAAACACACGCTCACACACACGCACACACACACACACACACACGCACATAAACACTCAGAAGCATGTACGCACGGGCACACACGCATATGCACAGACACATAAACACACACACACACATTCTCAATTATAAACATGAAATATAAAATGTATTTAAAGAGCAACACTAATATATTATGGTAATATATATGCAGATATATATATATATATATATATATATAAAGAGAGAGAGATAATTACTTATGTGTATGAATATATATATATATATATAAAGTGTAGTATATTGCCACTTAAGTGTGGCTGACCCCTAGGGGTGGATGTTCGTGCTGCAGATCGAGGTGAGAGGGATAACTTCCCTTGGCAAACAGGACACAGTCGTGTGTCGATAAGCCAGCTGGAGGAGATGTCCTCCTGGGGCTAAAAGCAACAGTAACATCCACCCCTAGGGGTCAGCCACACTTAAGTGGCAATATACTACACTTTATCGTGCAGTTACTGTTAATACTTCATTTAGAGAATTAACATTGCTTATATATATATATATATATATATAAAGAGAGAGAGATAATTACTTATGTGTATGAATATATATATATATATATATATATATATATAAAGAGAGAGAGATAATTACCTATGCGTATGAATATATATATATATATATATATATATATATATATATATATATATATATATATATAAAGAGAGAGAGATAATTACTTATGTGTATGAATATATATATATATATATATATATATATAAAGAGAGAGAGATAATTACTTATGTGTATGAATATATATATATATATATATATATATATATATATATATATGTGTATGTCGGTGTGTGTGCGTGTGTTAGTGAGTATATGTATATGCATGCATGTTTATACACACACACACACACAACATACATACGTACAGATCAACACACAAACAATACTAATCGTTTAGTATAAGGAGAGCCGAATAGGCTGACCCATAAAAGTGCATTATTTTCATGGTTTAACGTGTGTGTGTGTGTGTGTATGTGTGAAAGAGAGAGAATGAGTTTAATATGCATTGTTGTATGTGTGTGTTAACGTGTATGTATATGGATGTATATATGCGTGTGTCAGTGTGGTAACTGTTCTTGCCCATGTGGTCTTCGCTGTCTATATCAGTATGTGTGAGTGTGTTGGTGTAAACATAGGCGTGTCTGTGTGTGCTATGAAGTTTTCCTTCCCAACCACATGGTCCCGGGTTCAGTCCCACTGCGTGGCATTTTGGGTAAGTGCCTTCTTACTATAGCCTCGAGCCGACCAAAAAGTCTTGTGAGTGGATTTGGCAGACAGAAACTGAAAGAAGCCTGTCGCATATGTGTATGCGTGTGTATGTGTGTGTGTGTGTGTGTGTGTGTGTGTGTGTGTGTGTGTGTGTGTGTGTGTGTGCTTGTCCCCCTCCACCACTTGACAACCGGTGTTGGTGTGTTTATCTCCTCGTAATTTAGCTGGGCAGCAAAAGCAACCGACAGGAATAAGAACTGGACATTCGACTGAAATTGCTCAAGGCGGTACCCCAGCTTGGCCACAGTCTAATGACTGAAACAAGTAAAAGATGTGTGTGTGTGTGTGTGTATGTGTAAGTCCGAGCGTCTGCTGGCGCCGGAGGGAAGGGCGTTCCCTGTGTGTGAATGTATACATATATATGCGTAAGTGTGTGTGCGCGTGTGTGTATGTATGCCTGTGTGTGTGTGTGAGTGAATATAGAGGAATGCTTCCATGTATGTTTGTGTGTGCATGTATTTGTCTGTCTGTCTGTATGTGTGTTTGTGTGTGTGTGTGCCTGAGTCTGTCTGTGTGTGTGTGTCTGTTGAAGATTCGTTTAATTTCAGCCAAAGACGAAAGAAAAGAGTTGGTTGTAAGAAAGAGGAAGGAGGGTGAAAGAGAGGAAGAGAAGGAAAAGGAGGTTAGGAGACGTGAGCGTGGGGAGTAGGAGGAGGAGGAAAGAGGCGGGGAAAACGTTAAAGAGACAGAGAGAAATAAAACAATGTTAAATGCGGAAGCACACACACACACACTAATTTCATATATATATATAAAATTATATATAAAATTATATATATATATGTATGTATGTATTATATGTATATACATATCTTTATATATTTATGCATATATATATATATATATGTATATATATAAATATATATATATATATATATATATATATATATAGGTATATATATATATATATATATATATATATATATATATATATATATATATATATATTCTTTTATTCTTTCATTTGTTTCAGTTATTCGGCTGCGCCCATGCTGGAGCACCGCATTTTATGCATATATACAGCTGTGTGTGTGTGCATGTGCGTGTGTGTCTGTGTGTATGTATGTGTATGTATGTATATTTATATAAATATATATATATATACATGTACATATACATACATATATATATATATATATATATATATATATATATATATATATATATATATATATATATATATATATATATATATGTTGTTGTACTTGGGGATGGTCATATTGCCAGTTTAGCCAATAAAAACACACGCACTGTATATTTGGTGTTAATTTGCTTCAGCTTTATATTACATTACATTACATTAATCTTATTTCGGCCAGAGTTCTTTCGTCACACTTCTGTGACCTCATCAGTGGTCTTTTGCTTTCTTCTTTCTTATGTGTGTCCCACCTTGCTAACTATCAGCCATTTTGTATTTTGTATTCCTATTGTATGTGTCTACGCATGCGTATCCCTCTATGTGTGTCTGTGTTTTTGTAAGTGCATGTGGGTGTGTATGGGGAGTGCCTGTATTATCTATATCCTTTGTTAATACCTGTTCGTTTATTTTTGTTTTTATTTATCCATTTGTTCATGTGTTTATACCTACTCTTTTTTTATGTATTTAATTTAATT
>NC_142949.1:27221426-27228926 GCF_046866305.1 Octopus bimaculoides | reverse complement strand
ACACACATGTATACATACATGCATACATACATGTATACATACATGTATGCATACATTTGTACGTACATACATATATTCATATATCCATACATACCAATCTTGAAAAGTTTGGCTTCTCAAAACCAGAAAGGAGAAAGCTGATTCGAAGACTACAAATCGAAGCCATCTCTGGAAGTGTAAAAATCTTTAAAACTTTCCTGAAGTTTATTATATAAGTATATATGAGCATGTCTAGACATGCAACTATATGCATGAGAATATATATTGGCATAAAACAAAACATACATACATACATACATACATACATACATACATACATACATACACCGTGCGGCTGACACGTAAAAGCACCCACTACACTCTCTGAGTGGTTGGCGTTAGGAAGGGCATCTAGCTGTAGAAACTCTGCCAAATCAGATTGGAGGCTGGTGTTGCCATCTGGTTTCACCAGTCCTCAGTCAAATCGTCCAACCCATGCTGGCATGGAAAGCGGACGTTAAACGATGATGATGATACATACATACATGCATACATATGTGTATATATTTATATGTATATATCTTTAGCTTTTATGTTTTTATTTATTTTAGTCATTGGATTGCTGCCATGCTGGACACCACCAAAGCCTAGTACTTATTCTGTTGGTTTCTATTGCCGAAGCTTAAACGCACCAACATCGGTTGCAAAGCGGTGATGGGCACAAACACAGACACAAAGACACTCACACTCGTACATATATATATATATATATAAACAATATGGAACACATACATAGGGTATGTGCTTTGCTAGTTCGCGAGTAGGCAGCGCTTATAGGTGTAAAAGAATATGTTTTCATTAATACGTTTGGTGTTAAAGCACGAAGTCGTCACAGACAAGCGAGATAACTCGCATCGGATTCCATTCAGAGGCGATGGACATTAATGTGTTGTGATTATTGTGACTTGGCAACACTGCCTTCCAGAACAAGGCCCGATGCAGGTTAAATCGCTGTCTATGGCTATATGCAAAATGGTGTAACAACCATCTGCTGATATGTCACAACGTTTCATACCACGGAAAAAAATGTACATATAATGTACACGTATATATGTATATCCACTCAGAAGATTATGGTCGGCCCGAGGCTATAGTTAGAAGCATTTTGTCGAGATGCTACACAGTGGGACTGAACCCGAAACCATTTTGCTAGGAAGCAAACTTCCTACCACACACATACATGTGTACATACATACATACATACATACATATGCATATATATATATATATATATATGTTCACATGTCTGTGTGTTACAATAACTGTATTTTACACAGAAGGCCAGCAGTTTTGAAAGGGGAGAACAACAATCGAATACATCGACGAGCCCACTATATAACTGGTACTTTGATTTAATGACCCCGAGAGGATCAAAGACAATACCGACCGCAGCAATGTTTGAACTCAGGATGTAACAAAAGGAAGAATTACTGCGAAGCAAGTTTTCCAACACCCTAACAATTCTACCAATCCTATACTGTTGTCTGATACTGTGCAATTCTTCAGATTAATGCTAAATTGCTTATATTGTAACTCGCCATAAAAGCAAAGATAATATACGCTGTCTCCAACCCATAATCTCATTGATAAACAAACGTGAAACGAACGAACATATATATATATATATATATATATATATATATATATATATATATAACAACACAGCACTTCGACACAATTTTTTACTTTTCTATCTGACGCTTTCGAAATTTTGTAATATTCATACCTTTCTTGGGAGCAATAATGGCAACGAATATAAGATGAAATTATTCAAACTAGCAGACAGACCGCCATCCGAATAGTTTTCTGCTTGTCACTAAATAATACTTACACGTATATATATATATATATATATATATATATATTCTCTTTTACTCTCTTTTACTTGTTTCAGTCATTTGACTGCGGCCATGCTGGAGCACCCTCTTTGTAGTCGAGAAATTCGACCCCAGGACTTATTCTTTGTAAGCCTAGTACTTATTCTATCGGTCACTTTTTGCCGAACCGGTAAGCTACGGGGACGTAAACACACCAGCATCGGTTGTCAAGCAATGCTAGGGGGGGGGGGACAAACACAGACACACAAACACACACATACACACACATATATACATATACATATATACGACGGGCTTCTTTCAGTTTCCGTCTACCAAATCCACTCACAAGGCTTTGGTTGGCCCGAGGCTATAGTAAAAGACAATTTGCCCAAAGTGCCACGCAGTGGGACTGAACTCGGAACCATGTGGCTGGTAAGCAAGCTACTTACCACATAGCCACTCCTGCGCCTATAGCCACTCCTATATATATATATATATATATATATATATATATATATGTATACAGGAGTGGTTGTGTGGTGAGTAGCTTGCTTACCATCCACATGGTTCTGGGTTCAATCCCACTGCGTGGCACCTTGGGCAGGTGTCTTCTACTATAGCCTCAGGCCGACCAAAGCCTTGTGAGTGGATTTGGTAGACGGAAACTGAAAGAAGCCCGTCTTATATATGTATATGTATATATATATGTGTGTTTGTGTGTCTGTGTTTGTTCCCCCAACATCGCTTGACAGCCGATGCTGGTGTGTTTAGGTCCCCGTAACCTAGCGGTCCAGCAAAAAAGACCGATAGAATAAGTACTAGGCTTACAAAGAATAAGTTCTGGGATCGATTTGCTCGACTAAAGGCGGTGCTCCAGCATGGCCGCAGTCAAATGACTGAAACAAGTAAAAGAGTAAAAGAGTATATATATATATATATATATATATATATATATATATATATATATAGTTGAGGTGTATTTTATTAAGAACGTATAAGAGTACAAATAGAGCTCGTTCACACTTAGAATTCCCAAATAGCCGGTAGACTTCTTATGGTGTGCTACCAATTCTAGTCTTAGGTATTCTTTGTGTGTGAAATTCAAAGAAGCCATGGATGTTGTAGCATGGAAATCTAAATTTACTTACGGAGACAGCAACTGAGTATCGCCTGAGGAGATACATATAGAACTTCTTATACATGTAAATCCTTACATAATTTAATTTAAACTTAACTTTAAATCCTGTACATACAAGGAGGATCTGTATGTATCGAAACATTTGTAGTGATTAAAGAGCTGCCTAACCGTACTTACTCTTCCTTTTGACTCTTTTACTTTCTACTTTTTACTTTTTATTTTTTACTTTATATATATATTAAAATTGGAATTTAAAAGAATTTTCTAGGCAGTATAGAATTTGATAATTGCTTTCTTAAATTAAAAGTTACGTACTCCAAACTAATTAATAAGCAACTTTATTATAGATATAGAAATTAAACCGCGTTGCATGATTTTAGCAATATTTCATTGAAACGAAATAGTATCAGAAACCTGTCTCACTGACTAAAGACTAGAAAATATCTTGCTACATTATCGTCTGCTTTTATCGTCTGCTTTCTTTATTCTAAACTCTTCTGTTTGTTGTTTTCTTCCTGTTTACTTCTTCATCAATAATATTCTTAATATTTGTTCAGCAGGAATTCTAGTTCTTCATTTCCATATTCTTTCATTTCACTTCTATTCTCTTCTTTTCCTTCGGAATTTTCTGTAATCTTCAGGTCATATTCCAGAAATATTCCTATATCTTTTTTGTTGTTGTTGTTGCTGCTGTTATTTGGTGCCTTTTTTTTCTTCTTCCCTTTCTTCTCCTACCTTCCACTACAGCAGCTTTTTTCTTTTTCTTCTCCCTCTTCTTCTTCTAGTAGTAGTAGTAATAGTGGTAGTAGTTGCATCCTACCACAGTACTACTGCAGCTACTACTACTATCACCGCTACCACTAGTACTACTACTGCTACTACTACTGCTGCTACTACTACTACCACTGCCACCACCACCACTACTACTACTACTACTACTACTACTACTACTTTCTTCGTCATCATCTATTTTCTTCACCATCATCATCTTCAATGACATCCACCACCATCATCATCATCCTCACCCCCATCATCATATGTGGTGTGTCTCTTTGAGTATCTTTTACTGTTGGATGTAGTTACTTATTTTACGTCATTGTATGAATTACCGATCTAAATCTGATTGTTTTCCATTTTTTTTTTATTGAGCACTCTCGTTAATCGCTTTACAAGATTAAAATATTTTCCATATATCAGCCAAATAAATATTCACGTAACTGATGCATACATACATGTGTGTGTGTGTGTGTGTGTGTGTGTGTGTGTGTGTGTACATTCCTACCATTAATAATTGGTACACTTAATTTGTTAGAAGATGCCTTAAGTCACAATCTAGAAAAGCTGGAGTTTTCAGAAAAAGAAATCAAGCCAGGAAACAAACACATTACAAATACATTCTCGTAAGTGGAACAGTAAAAATATGCAAGACTTTCCTCAAGCAAGCAAGAATTCCCTCAGCAAAAGAAATCGGCTCAGTGATTAACCCTTCGAGGCAGTGCTCCAGCATGGTCACAGTCCAGTAAAAAACAAAACAATTAAAGATGAAAAATAAAGTTAAAGACCCATGGTTGCGAGAAGTTGTCAGGACGGCGACGAAGAAATGATCTCTACAAAAGCAGTAAAGATTTCCTGCCGGTTCACATTAAATGATATCGGAATCTTTCCATCAATCTTTTGCCCATCGCTGCCGTTTTCGTTACTGGTACATGAAAACATGCATCGCTATTCATATTTAACACCAGGTTTATAGTTATGAAAAGGTCATGCACTAACTGCAACGCTGCAATTGTGCAATTCTTTCAGATCTCTTGTAGCCTGGCTGTCTTTAGTGTTTGTTGGCTGAGAAGCAAAGAGCTTGGTATGTTCTAAGCATGTTGCTTTCTTCACCCTACATGTACGCACATGTTTGTGTTTGTGTGCTTACATGAGTATGCATATATATATATATATATGTGTGTGTGTGTGTGTAGATTCTTACGTATTTATGTATCTATGAACATATACACATACATACATACATACATATATATATATATATGTATATATATATATATTTATATATATATATATATGCATATAGTATATATATATAAAATATATATATATGTATATAAATATATATATATATATATATATATATATATATATATATATTATATATATATACTATATGCATATATATATATATATAGGTATATAAATATATATATATATACATACATACCTATATATATATATATATATATATATATATATATATATATATATAGGTATGTATGTATGTATACATGCATGTATGAATGTATGTATGTATGTATGTATGTATGTACGTATGTATGTATGTATGTATGTATAGACTGTTTGAAGTGGTGTAAAGATTTTATATACTAAGGAGGAGGCAGTCAGGATTTTGGATAATTATTTATTTGGCGCTTTCATCTCTTTTGAGAGAGTTATCATGAATGGTTTATTTACAGAGACTTCATACCTTTTATATATTTTATGTGTGTGTTGAATTCGGAGGAGGATGTTCTTTGTTATTTGGAGTTTATATGTGTGTGTGTGTCTATGTATGTATGTATGTGTGTGTGTGTGTAAGTAAGTGTGTGATGAAGTTTTTGAGTCCATGTTAGAAAGAGAAAAAAAGAAAGAAAGAAAGGGGTCATTTTTGGGGGATGGTTGAAATTGCCGTGGTCAGTTGTCATGTTACTCAGCTGTAGAAAATAGAATCTATCAAATTGTTTTAGAAGGTTTTTAAATGTGCGTGTATGTGTGTGTGTGCATGTCGAAGAGTATGTCTGAGAGATTGTGAGTGTGTGTGTGTGTGTGTGTGTTGTGCTTAAGTGAATTTTTATAGTTATTTAAGTAACTGTTATGAGAACATTATTAATGATATCTAGAGGTAATGTGATTTTGTTACTCTGAGACAATAATTTTTTTAATAAGGATTTCTCACGTGTTTATCACTATAATTTTTCTTTTTTATACGTTTAGTCTAGGTAAGAACTTTTTGATAAAATGTAGTTTCCATAATTTTTCGGTACTTCGGGACATATCCTGGGCATCTGTAGAAGGGAAAGATCTTGAATCTGTTGTTTCCACATATATGTTCAGATGCTTGCTCGGCTGAATCTTGCGTAATTCTTTTTGTCTGACGTGTTGTCTGTGGATTCTTGCACGTTAACAAGGAAAATTGTTGGTTTCACCAATATAATTTTCTTTGCAATTGGGACAAGACATGAGATTCTGTGTCTTGCAGATTATATCTTCAATTACTTGAAAGGTGAATCCACTTTTAGAATTTATGTGAGAAACAGTAGCCAAATATTTGAATTGCTGTTCTTACATGCTCTACATCTATTATCTCCATAGTCCTTCGCGGAGAATTCTGAATTAAACTCTGATGTGAAATTTGCCTTCGTGAGATGTTTTCTAAGTTCTCAGTCGCTTGCACATTAACTTCACGAGTAGGTTGTTCGATTGTTCGAACCAAGTGGAACAATCGTTATGGTAACTGACGTAGCGCCAGTTACATGTATGTAACTAAGTACACACACACACACACACAAATATAATTATATGTGCATGTTATTCTTTTATTCCTTTATTTGTTTCAGTCAGTTGACTGGGGGCATGCCGGAGCACTGCTTCCAGTCGAACAAATCGACCCCAGGACTTATTCTATCGATCGCTTTTGTCGAACCGCTAAGTTGCGGGGAAGTAAACACACCAACATCGATTGTCAAGCAATGGTGGGGGGACAAACACAGACACACAATCATATACATATATTTATATATATATACGACGGGCTTCTTACAGTTTCCGTCTACCAAATCCACTCACAAGGCTTTGGTCGGCCCGGGGCTATAGTAGAAGACACTTGCATATATAAATATATACACCAATTTGCATTCTTTTTATTAGTGCTTAAAACTTCATTTCATATGCATATACAGGGTGCGTAAGGTATTTGAGGACATTCTTTTTGTGGGTCATTGCTACATTTTTTGCTAACTCTGTATAATCTTTGTTTCAGAAAATAATAATGCCAGAACCTCAGCTTACTCAAGAAATGAAGAGGCATGCTGTTATTGTAGTTATAAATGCTGAGCGTAGCAATTTAGAAATATCTCGAGTTTTAAAAGTTACCAGATCTTTCGTCTACAAAGTTTGTGAGGTGCTAGGGAATGCAGATGGAAACGTGTCACCAATATTAGAGCATAAAAAGCATTCTAAACGTCCTGAAATCATCAGAACACCTGAATTTATCCAGCAAGTTCAACAGACCATTGATTATAATCCCAGAAAGTCGATGAGGCCAATTGCAAAAGATCTCTATGTGTGAGAAGAAACAGTCAGACATGTTGTCCACGAAGACATCAGTCATAAGTCTTATATGATGAGGAAAGGTCAATGCCATAAAAAGCAAAAGAAAATCACTACATCAGATCTAAAAGGCTCTTAAACACTGAAAAATCTAGCAGAAGAAGATTTGATTTG
>NC_142949.1:27197321-27205926 GCF_046866305.1 Octopus bimaculoides | reverse complement strand
CCGGGCTCACTCCAGTAGTAATATTCCATCACAAGTCTGTTGTCACTCTGAGACCGCCTTCTGCTAATCCTTGCCACAGCGGTTGAATAATGACCAGATCCAATCTATAGCAGAACGGGACACTTGCTGCACAAAAGATCTTCATCCAATGACCTAGACTCATTAACACTGATGTGACAGGGCTAACAAGAGGTAACATGTAGTCAGGGGTCTTCAAAATGAATTTACAAGTTCTAAAATCTTCCAAGGGCCGCAAAACAATCCTGCGACTGTTCTCAGTCGTGGGTACCACGAGTAAAAGGTTCGAGATCGAAGATACTCAGTAAAAAACTTCGTCGCCACATTTGTCGATGTAGAAACCACTTCGGGGCCTCTTGCCCTAAAGGGCTAGAAAAACTAGGCAAATAAATGAAAACGAAAAACTGTGGAGTCCAGCCGAAGCAGCAACAAGGGCAATACATCCCAGTTTCGGAAGCAGCATCAGACAAGACTCCTAGAAAGGCACGAGAAACTACAACATTGTCAATCCTGCAACCAAGTCCGCAAATACCCAGTCTCCTAAGAATGGTAACCAGTGGCACCCACTCCATTGTCGTGTGATAAGGAAGAAACAATGGTTGCAGAGGAAAGAGTACAAACCCGTGAAGAAAACTGTGAAGAAAAAAAAAATAAAGGACAAACGTCTGACAAGAGACAACATAAAACAAATTAAAATGGCTGAAGAGGAACAATTCGCAGAACGACCCCCCACCACCACCACTCAATAAAATACCAAAAAAAAAAAAAAACGAAGAGGATGAAGGAGAAGAACTTTTATTATTTTTTTTTTTAGAGGTGGAGGATTCTACTTCTATGTCATTTGTTATATATTTTTATTGTTGTGAATTTAATCAATGTAAACGTCATATATTTTGCACTTTGTATTTCGTCCTTTGATAATGTCCTCACTTTTTGGGACCTTGCGGTCATAATAATAATAATAATAATCACTATGAATTTTTCTTCTCCCTTTAATTTTGTTTTGTATTTTTTAGCCGAGTGTCTCCCCGACACATGGGGTAAAGAAACTCACTGTATACATTGATAAGTCATTAAAATAAACACACCTGATTGTTCGTTTACAAAATCGAATAAAGTTATGCAGGAAAGATTATTTGCATGGAAAGTTCTTATTGTCATTGTTGTTGTTATTTTATTGTTGTTGTCGTTGTTAATTATTCTTATTCTTCTTCTTCTTATTATTATTATTATTATTATTATTATTATTATAATTATTATTATTATTATTATTATTATTATTTTATGTTTGACTTTTGTTTTGCATTTGTACAAGTTGGATCCAAGTCTCACCCAGAGACCTCAAGAGACAACAAGTTAGAAGTTCATGTAGGTGTTATGCCTAGGGTACCATATATCTGGATTTGTATAGTTTTGTTCTAGTGAATGTTTAAGAAACCATAAGAAAATTATGTGTTTGTTTTAAAATTTGAGATCACATAGACAGTATTTTACGTAGGATATGGGCAGTTCCCATGAGCACTATCTTTTGAACTTCGGCCATTTTGGGGTTTCCTGGTATCTGAGCTAGGTAGTAATCAGCCCGTTTCGCTGTCATTCCACATTTTGCTATTATTATTATTTTTATTATTATTATTATTATTATTATTATTATTATTATTATCATTATTATTATTATTATCATTATTATTATTGTTAGTGGTGAAAGACTTAAGTCAGACAAGTGTAACTGAAGGAAATAAATAAAAAAATTTTTTAAACTTTTATTTCACACGGACAACATTATTAAATATTTTAGAAATGGCTTCCTCTTGCTGGGGTAATACAATGGGATAGATGGCTTTTTGTGTGTGTATTTTTCGTCTCCTTTTACTATCTGATGCCACAACAAAATCAGATACCAAACAGAAGGGTTAAATGTAAAACTATATTACGACAAAATGGCTGAAAATTAAAAATTATACTCTCTAATAGAAAATGCAACACAATAAACAGCCTGGTTAACAACAACAACAAGATAGTATATATGCACGTATGAATTATGTAAAATATCCTTTGCAAACTTTCTTTCTAACGAAATACCCTTTAATATGGAAATTTCGCTGAAAGAACGAAAGCTTGAAAATTATTTTGTGTACAAGACATCTGCCAGCCTACCACACCGAAATACAGAAGCACTCAATAGCAGAATAATCTGTGCTTTGCCAGGACCATGGATGTTTCTTCGATCTACCCAACGATAACTTACTCATAGCAATGGCGGATATTTCAAGTGAGATTTCTTTCATTGATAAAGGCAGTACGTATGGCACCGTGTATATGATATTTTGTGGTGGTATTGGTGGTGGTGGTGGTGGTGGTGGTCTGATCGTGATGTTTGTGACGACGTTGATGGCGGTGATTTTGGTGATGCGATGACAGTAATGTTAATGATGACGACGACGATGATGATGATGATGATGATGATGATGATGATGATGCTTGGATAACAGTGGTGTTGGATGGTGGCACCGGTGGTGGCGGTAGTGGTTGATGATGATGATGATGATGACGACCGACGTTGCTATTGTTTAACTCCGGTTCAGCAACACTGATTCGCCAAAAACTTATTATCAAAGACATTCCACAGAGATTCCTCCTTGTTGTCTCTTTCTGTAGTCATGAGGATGATGATGAAGATGATGATGATGATGATGATGATGATGATGATGATGATGATGATGATGATGATGATGATGATGATGGTGATGATGATGATGATGATGATGATGATGGTGATGATGATGATGACGATGACGATGATGATGATGATGATGGTGATGATGACGACGACGACGTCGACGTCGACAACGATGACGACGACTACGACGACAACAACGACGACGATCATGAAGATGATGATGATGATGATGATGATGATGATGGTGATGATGATGATGGTGATGATGATGATGATGATGATGACGATGACGATGATGATGATGATGATGATGATGATGATGGTGATGATGATGATGATGATGATGATGATGATGATGATGATGATGATGATGATGATAATGATGGTGATGATGATGATGAGGGCAATTATATTTAAATGGTGCCGCTGCTAGTGGTGGTACTAGTGTTGATGCTGGTGGTGATGGTGGCGCTGCTGGTGCTGGTAGTGTAGTGGTGGTGGTGGTGGTGGTGGTGGTGGTGGTGATGGTGGTAGTTGTGGTGGTAGTAGTGGTGGTGGTGGTGGTGGTGGTGGTGGTGGCGGTCGTCGTCGTCGTCGTAGAGATAACGGCATTTAGCGTGTTGAGTTTAATGATGGCAAGTGTTGTTATTATTATTCTTAAGATTATTGATGATGATGATGATGATGATGACGACGACGACGAGGACGACGATGACGACGACGGCAACGACGACGATTATGATGATGATGATGATGATGATAATGATGGTGATGATGATGATGATGATGACGAAGAGGACGTCGACCACCACCACCACCACCACCACCACCACCACCACCACCACCACCACGATGACGATGATAGTGGTAATGATTGTATCGGTGGTTGTGGTGAAGGTTTTGATAATGGTTCATAAGGATGAAGATGGTGGTGGCGGTCGTGGTGGTGGTAGTGGCGGAGGCGGTA
Organism: Octopus bimaculoides; assembly: GCF_046866305.1. NCBI lineage: Eukaryota > Metazoa > Mollusca > Cephalopoda > Octopoda > Octopodidae > Octopus > Octopus bimaculoides. The sequence goes on along the minus strand of NC_142949.1, from coordinate 27,202,261 downwards.
GCGTTAATGTTATTGTTTTCTTGATAAAATATTTATCGTCCAATGGATTCTCATCCGTCATACATTATTTTATATATACATGTGGATGCATATACATGGTACATATACACAAACACATAAAGATATATATATACATACATACATACATTCCTACTCATTTCTGTATGTAAGTATATATCGTGTATCCACACACACACACACACATATACACACACACATACACACCTGCATATAATTATGCATTTATGTATTACGTATATATACACATACATACATAGAGATAATAGAAATATATGTGTGTGTATGTCTATGTATGCATGTATATATGTAGGAAGATAGAGAGGTGTGTATGTACGTACGCATGCATGTATGTATGCACATAAATATAAGTATGTGTATAAGGCCTTTCTTAGAATGCATATACGCATACACATACAAACACACATACACACATATCTATATATGTACGTATGTATGCATGTATGTATATACATATATACATATATACACATACTCACCGCACGATCATACGTACATACTTACACACTCACAGAACCACTACACACACATACACACACATATCTATATACGTATGTATGTATGTATGCATGTATGTATATACATATATATGCATACTCACCGCACGATTATACATACATACTTACACACTCACAGAACCACCACACACACACAGACATGCACACATACACGCACACATATGCATTGACGCACATTCATATTAAGAGGGATATTTCCAGAGGAATCAGTGACCCCTCCAATCCCATCTCATCTCTTACACGTTCTTAATAAATTCCTTCTTAATATTGCTTCAAACGGTTAAACACTATTATGTTATCGAATTAGAATACGAGGAAACATTGCGCTCCATTATTATCACGCTGCTGTGACGATATACTCATAACGTCATCATATAAACCGAAGACAGTGTAGATTATCTGCAGATATCACACACTTTGAAGTTATTAATGGAAACATTGAAGACTGTTGATAAATTATATGGGATATAGCAATCGTTTACTATAAATGGTACGGTGGTACAGGTACGGTGGGTGTATATAGATGTGATTACGTAGGTATTATGAGTCTCTGTACGTACGTGTATGTGTGTGTGTGTGTGTGTATATGCATGTTTCTACATATGTGGATGTATGTTTATATGTATATGTAAGCATATGCATGTATATATATATATGTATATATGTGTATACATGCCTGTATACTCACATATGCATACATATATGTGTGTGTGTGCGTGTGCATGTATAACTGCATATGCATTACGTATATATATATATATATATATATATATATATATATGTATGTATGTGTGTTTGTATGTATGTATGTATGTATAGTCGCATATGCATACGTATATATATATATATATATATATATATATATATATATATATACATATGTGTATGTATGTGCATGTATGTGAATATGTAATGTTTGTACGTATGTGTTTATGCATGTATCTGTGTATATAAGTGCTTTCGTATGCATGTAGGTATGTTTATGTGTGTGTGTGTGTGTGTGTGTGTGTGTGTGTGTGTGTGTATGTTTGAGCGTATGTATCTATGTGTATGCTTATGCGCATATATGAATATTTGTATGTATGTATATATGCTTGTATACATGTATGGGTGTATGTATGTAGAAAAACTGTATTATATATGTATATATATATATATATATATATATATATATATATATATATATATATATATATATATATATATATGAATGTATTTGTGTATGCGTATGTGTGTACAGGCATGTATGAGATGGTTGTGTGCCTCGTTAATTACATCCTGTATGTATGCATATATATACATATACACGTATATACATACATGCCTACATACACACCAACATATATTTAGAGAGAGGGAGAGAGAGAGAGAGAGATACATATATATATTTATACCTGCATTCCAGCATACCTAATACACATGAAATGTGTGCGTCGGTATGTGTGTGTGTATTTGTGTGTGTGTGTGTGTGTGTGTGTGTGTGTGTGTGTGTGTGTGTATGTACATATATTCGCATACATACGTACATATATGCAGAACTACGTCTAAGGCTTTACGGATAATGCGAATGTTCTGTATTATACTTCTTGATGTGCTCTCTCTCTCTCTCTCTCTCTCTCTCTCTCTCTCTCTCTCTCTCTCTCTCTCTCTCTCTCTCTCTCTCTCTCCTCTCTCTATCTATATATATATATATATATATATATATATATATATATATATATATATATTATTCTCTCTCTCTTTCTCCCCTTATTCTCGCTTTTTCTATATTTCCAGTTCTTCTTCCCGGTATCTAACATTATCAAATTTTTGCAGACGACAACACACGAGAAGAGAGAAAGAGAGAGAGAGAAAGAGAGAGAGAGAGATAGATAGAGAGAGAGAGAGAGAGAGAGAGAGAGAGAGAGTAAGAGACTCCTTCCTAACAGATATGGAAGACTCATAAAACAGAAAAGAGAGTCTATTATTGCTATTATTTCCTGTATTGGCAGAATTTCTGCTCCATCATCACATTCAGAATTTCAATGAGTCCATCTCCAATCATCAATAATTAACCATTCTACGACAGAGAACAGACTGATATCAAGTTGAATAAAAGAACGTATGAGTCAGGAACCCGAGTCGGTGTAATCCATTGGCACGTCCCCCTCAATATGGCGGGCCTTGGACTCTGCAATGAACTGGCAGCGTCCTGTTCAAGTAGAATGGTGTGCTTTTAGTCAGTTGTACATCATGGAAATTGGGTAAGTGGCCATAGGAGACCCCCTAGGGGCTATGAAAGCTGAACGACAACAAAGTGAATGCATGAGATCGTTGCGCTGATACTTGCCTGAACGCCGATTAGTATGATGATGGTGATGAGGAGGTGGAGGAGGAGGAGCGGGAGGGGAGGCGAGGAGAGGAGGAGGAGGAGAGGAGGAGAGGAAGAGGAGGGGAGGAGGAGGAGGAGGAGGAGAGGAGGAGAGGAGGAGGAGGAGGAGAGGAGGAGGAGGAGGAGGAAGAGTCTCAAACATTGAGTTTCAAACGTTGGTTTATGAGAGAGGGGGAAGGAGGATAGGAGAGAGGGAGAGAGAGAGAGAAAGCAAGAAACGAAAAAGAAGAAAGAAAAGCAAGGAAGGAAAGAAAGAAAAGAGAAAGAAACAAACAAACAAAGGAAAGCAAAGAAGGAGGGAAAGAAAGAAAGAAAGAAAGAAAGAAAGAAAGAAAGAAAGAAAGAAAGAAAGAAAGAAAGAAAGGTGGCAGTATCAAGTCCCAGCACTCCTTTCTTCAAATTCCCACATCAGGGATCTATAATGACCACAATTATGTAATATACCCCTTTAAAAAAAAAAGGCGTGGGGGTCCCCTAATCACCAACCAGGCCGTGGATCATTTGGTACGGAGCCGCACAGAAAGAATACATTTTAGGATTTTATTTCTATCTTATTGACCCCCGTGGTGAACTGGCAGAATCATTAGCACTATGAACAAAATTGCTTCATCGTCTGTCTTTACGTTCTGAGATCAAATTCCGCCACGGCGGACTTTGCTGTTCATCCTTTTGAAGTCGATAAAATAAATACCAGGGTCAATGAATTGACAATCTCTTTCCCCAAATTTCAGGCCCTGTGTTTATAGTAGAAAAAATTTTATTGACTATCACAGTCTGCAGGGTGTTTTCACATTATATGTGTAATCTTTCTTTTTCCGCTTCATCTTTTGCTTGTTTCAGTCATTTGACTACGGCTATGCTGGAGCGCTGCCTTGAAGAATTTTAGTCGAGCAATTCGATTCCAGTATGCTTTTCTTTTCCTTGATACTCTTTAAAAGTTATCTGGATGCATTTCTTTTTTCAGGTGTCATCTAAATTATAAATTTTCTATATATTTCGAGTGAACCACTCATCATCGGAGTCGCTACTGCTCTAACCTGCTGTTGTCTGTGCTACTACAGCCTCTGTTGGAGCAGCTACTAGTGCGACTGTTTTGTTGCCAACAATCCGTTAACTATTTCTCTTCTAATGACGGGCGGCTCGCCTGAAATCATCAATGTTCTCTTCACATTTTAAGAAGCTCTTCGCAGTATTTATTTTAAATATATCTTAATGCTTCAAGAGAATTTCAACGCTCATAGTTATATGTACATGGCTTGATTAAATGTTTATTTTGAGGTTCAGTAATCACATATGCAGACATACATAAATACCTACGTACATACGTAGTTATATATGTGTGTGAGTGAAGGCGCATGGCTCAGTGGTTGGAGCGTCGAGCTTACGATCGTGAGGTTGTGAGTTCGAATCCCGGACCGGGCTGCGTGTTGTGATCTTGAACAAGACACTTTATTTCACGTTGCTCCAGTTCACTCAGCTGTAGAAATGAGTTGCGACGTCACAGGTGCCAAGCTCTATCGGCCTTTGCCTTTCCCTTGAATAACACTGGTGACGTGGAGAGGAGAGGCTGGTATGCATGGGTGACCACTAGTCTTTCATAAAACAACATTGCCCAGACTTGTGCCTGGGAGGGTAACTTTCTCGGTGCAATCTTATGGTCAGTCATGACGGAAGGGGGTCTCAGATATATATGTTTGTGTATGTATGTTTGTATGTATGTATTTATGTATGTATGTATGTATGTATGTATGTATGTATGTATGTGTTAGCAGAGTAGTACGATCTAAAGTGATCTTGGTACAGGCAGTTTGTTAAACTCAAGCACATACACGGCTTGTATGGATAACACAATTATGTAACCCAAACATGGATGTATGTATGTTTTTCCATAGAGTTTTATTGAAGTTTTTCTTACAAGAGTTGAAGCCGATCGCTAGCAAAGCGACAAGGCCTTTGGAGTTAAGAGTGTTCCAGGTGTTTGGAAATCTATCGTTGAGCTGCTGTGTTGTTTG
>NC_142949.1:27192321-27194821 GCF_046866305.1 Octopus bimaculoides | reverse complement strand
AGGGCGTATATGCCATACTTCAGGAGTTTTTGCTCCTTCATTACCACCCATTCTAACCCTAATCCTCCACTAACACATTCTTTAAATTGCCACTAAATGCAGCGATGCAACATTATTGGAATTACCAATTTTCATATTAAACACATTCCAGGAAATTGGTATGCATATATTCATGATTTGTAGGGGACACGGTATTTCGTTACGCAATCATAATGTACTACAAATACGTGCTAAGGACATCTGTAGAGATGGTTTTAACACTTGAAATGCGGCGAGCTGGCAGAATCGCTAGCACGCCGGGCGAAATGCTTAGCGGTATTTCGTCTCTCTTTACTTTCTGAGTTCAAATTCCGCCGACGTCGACTTTGCTTTTATCCTTTCGGGGTCGATAAATTAAGTAGCAGTTACGCACTGGGGTCGATCTAATCGACTTAATCCCTTTGTCTGTCCTTGTTTGTTGTCCCCTCTATGTTTAGCCCCTTGTGGGCAATAAAGAAATAAGAATTGTTAGCACGCCGGGCGAAATGCTTAGGAGTATTTCGTCTGTCTTTACGTTCTGAGTTCAAATTCCGCCGAGGTCGACTTTGCCTTTCATCCTTAATAAATTAAGTACCAGTTGCGTACTGAGGTCGATCTAATCGACTAGCCCCACCTCCCCCAAAAATTTCGGGCCTTGTACCAAGAGAAGAAAAGATTACTTAATACGTCTTTAAGGCGGCGAGCTGGCAGAATCGTTCGCACGCCGGTTAAAACGCTTTGCTGCATTTCCTTACGTTCTTACGTTCTGAGTCCAAATTCCTTCGAGGTCGACTTTCCTATTCATCCTTTTGGCAACGATAACGTAAATGCCAGTCGAGCGCTGAGGCCGATGTAATCGATTTATCCCTCCTGCGAAACTGATGACCTTTTACTAAGATTTGGAATCATTATTTAATGCGTCTTTTCTTTAAGTCGATACAGTATGGGTTGAGAGAGATCTGGCTGTTATTTCTAGCTGATCAAACCATCACGTAGAGGTACCCTTCTTTGGTTTCTTACTGTTGTATAGATCGAGAGCTGTCGTGATTCGGTAAGCGGTCGGGTGGTTTTGGTGGAGATGTGGCGGCGGCGGTGGTGGTGATGGTGGTAATGGTAGTGGTAGAGGTGACGGTGTCGATGATAGTGATGATGGTGGCGGTAGAATTGGTGGTGGTGGTGGTGGTGGTGGTGGTAGTGGTGGTGGTGATGGTGGTCTCGGTGCTGGTGGTGGTGGTGGGTAGTGGTGGTGGTGGTGGGTGGTGGTGCTGGTGGTGGTGGTGGTGCCGGTGGTGGTGGTGGTGGTGGGTTGTGGTGCTGGTGGTGGGTGGTGGTGCTGGTGGTGGTGCTGGTGGTATTGCTGTTGGAATTGTTGTTTGTGCTGGTGGACATGGAAATGATTGTGGTGGTGGGTGGTGGGTGGTGGGGTGGGGTGTGATGATGGTGGTGGTGGTGGTGGTGGTAGTGGTGGTGAAATTCTTAATGCTGATGGTTGGCGGGAGAGAGAGAGATATAAAAACATCGGTTTCGGATTTTATTTTTACGATCTTTATATTTTTCTTTTATTTTTTTTTGTTATTTATTTCCATATTTCCTTTTTTCCTTTTTTTTTTTTTTGTTGTTGTTGCCAGATTATGGAAGCAAAAACCATTATTTGCAAGTGAGAGGTGTGAAACTCACCATTCTTTATGTGTAAATGTTCCTAATTTGTGTCTTTATAGTTTCGGTTATCTCCAAACTTCTTTTGAAAGAAAAACAAAACAAAAATAATAAATTCAAAAATATTATCTTTTTGGGAATTTTGGTAACGTCTTAAGGGGAAAAAAATTATATTTTTATAAACTGTTTCTTTCTCTTTCTCCCTAACACACACACACACACACACACACACACACACTCACTCTCTCTTTCTTACCCTATCTTTCTATCAGATTTTCTCATTTTCTCTCATTTTCTCTCTCTCTCTCTCTCTCTCTCTCTCTCTCTCTCCCTCTCTCCCTCTCTCTCTCTCTCTCTCTCTCTCTCTCTTTATCACCTATCCTGTTTTTATCAATCTTTCTACTCTTTCTTTCTCTAATTCTTCTTTCTCATTCTTTTTTTGCGCTGCAGTCTCTATATCTCTATCCCAATCTCTCTTTTAACTCTCTCTCTCTCTGACTTTCACTCTGTCTCTCTCATTTTATATATATGTGTGTGCGTGTGTGTGTGTATGCGTGCGTGTGCGTGTGTGTATGTACATCACCCTCTCTTCGCTCGCTTATTCGACAGATAATATTTGCAACAATACTATCGTTTATAATATGACATTTTATCAAGATTTAAAACACACAGCAAAGAACATGAAGCAGCAACAACAACAACATCAACAACAGAATATCAAAAAACAACAATAACAACAACATCAGCATTATTATCAACTCACAACAACAATAACAAACAATAACAGTAAGCAACAGCTACAACAGCAATAGCACAACAATAATAT
>NC_142949.1:27182321-27184821 GCF_046866305.1 Octopus bimaculoides | reverse complement strand
GAGAGAGACATATATATTCATATATATATATATATATATATATATATATATATATATATATGCATACATACACATATGTTCGTTTGTATCATACAATCATAAATTCATGTATACATGCATACTTACTTACATACATGCAAACACACTTTCATACATATATATATATATATATATATATATATATATATATGTATATATATATATATATATATATATATATATTTATACATGTATATATTCATACATAACACTTACACAGATACATACAGGCATTCATATACACTCATATATACACATACATACAGAAACATACACGCATATATGCATACATATTGCATACATACGTACACTCACACATACACACGTATATGCATACGTATATTCATACATATTCAAATACATACATATATGCATACGTATGCACATTCATATATACATATACAAATACGTACATATATCCATATACACATGCATATATATATACATACTTATACATATACATATATGCATACATATAAACATACACATACATATATGCATACATACATATATACATATATCCCTATACATAGATACATGCATACATATATTCATATACATATATACATACATGCATACACCCACCCACACATAAATAGACAAAATCGATTCCAATTTACTTAGTAGATAATTGATTCTGATATTCAATAGGATTCTTATCTTTGATAATTAAAACGTTAAACTAATAAACAGCCCAAATTAAAATAATTAATAGCGTATGCACCACCAAATACTCGTAGATGACATATTCAGTATGCAGTTAATACCAAGACAAAATTTGACTGGATGAATTTTTTGTCTTCAACTTCTGCCGCCATTTATTTCTCATTGTCGGAATGGAAAGAAGAGCAGAGAACATAAGCTCCCTTTTATAGCAACAAAGCCTCCCTGCTACAGAGTCCCCTCGTGTCTAAACAGTACCTTGGTACCTTGTGGTCCCAGGCAGAGCGGTTTATGGCACTCCGTCGCTTACGACGTCGAGGGTTCCAGTTGATCCGATCAACGGAACAGCCTGCTCGTGAAATTAACGTGCAAGTGGCTGAGCACTCCACAGACACGTGTACCCTTAACGTAGTTCTCGGGGATATTCAGCGTGACACAGTGTGACAAGGCTGACCCTTTGAATTACAGGCACAACAGAAACAGGAAGTAAGAGTGAGAGAAAGTTGTGGCGGAAGAGTACAGCAGGGTTCGCCACCATCCCCTGCCGGAGCCTCGTGGAGCTTTAGGAGTTTTCGCTCAATAAACACTCACAACGCCCGGTCTGGGAATCGAAACCGCGATCCTATGACCACGAGTCCGCTGCCTTAACCACTGGGCCATTGCGCCTCCGCATTTCAGAGCGGTACTGTGTGGTTAAGATTTTAGGCTTACAGGCACACCAATTAGTGAAAGTATCTTGTCACCAATTGAAGGTTTTAAAATGCAAATCACTTAAATTAGTGACTCGGTGACAGAGACCCCATGAAAAGCAATAGTTAAGTTAGTGTTACCATATTTAATATGGTATCATTGACTCGGTTAAAAATGGCTTTGGAGTGAAGAAAAGACGTTAGCTCAATGGCTAATGGTAGCCATTTCGTCGTGAAGGGGGAATAACTTCCCATGTGTTTTGATATGATGAGACCTCCTTACTGAAACGTAGATTTCATTGACCTTTGAGTGAGGGGAGAATCAATAAATGCAATAATATACAATAATATTCTTTTATTCTTTTACATGTTTCAGTCATTTGACTGCAGCCGTGCTGGGTTTTAGTCGAAGAAATCGACCCCAGGACTTATTCTTTGTAAGCCTAGTACTTATTCTATCGGGGTCTTTTGCCGAACCGCTAAGTTACGTGGATATAAACACACCAACATCGGTTGTCAAGTGATGATGGGGGAACAAGCACAAAGATACACGCACATAAATATATATATTTATATATATATATATACGACGGGCTTCTTTTCAGTATCCGTCTACTAAATCCACTCACAAGGTTTTGGTCCACCCGAAAACACTTGCCCAAGGTGCCACGCAGTGGAACTGAACCCAGAACCATGTGGTTGGGAATCATGTGGCTGGTTGGTTGATTGCTCGGTTGGTTCATTGGCTTGTTGGTTGGTTGGTTGGTTGGTTGGTTGGTTGGTCGGTCGGTCGGTCGGTCGGTCGGTCGGTCGGTCGGTCGGTCGGCTGCCTGGCTGGTTTGCTGGTTGGTCGGTTGTTTGCTTCCTTGCTTGATTGGTTGGTTGATTGGTTGGTCGGTTGGTTACTTGATTACCCGGTTAGTTGCTTATTTGCTTGGTTAGTTGGTTCACTAGCTAGCTGACCGGCTGACCGGCTGACTGACTGGTTTGTCGGTCGGTTGATTGATTGGATGGTTGGTTGGTTGGCTGGTTGGTTGATTGGTTGGTTGGTTGGCTGGTTGGTTGGTTGGTCGGTCGGTCGGTTGGTTGGTTGGTTGGTTAGCTGGTTG
>NC_142949.1:27174821-27177321 GCF_046866305.1 Octopus bimaculoides | reverse complement strand
ATGCTGATGACAATGATAATAACGATATCGATAATGATGATGATGATGATGATGATGATTAAAGTCCACGACGATGACGGCGACATCACCGATAATGATGGTACGTCATTATCATTAATCAGTCCATTAATAACTATTAATGAGATAAACAAATAAATATTTATAATATTTATAATAATATCCTTTCTGTCACTTGTGTCACTTATAGAAATACAAACGTTTCTTTTTTCTTTGTTTTTGCTCTTTTCAATCTTGCTTTTTTTTTTTTTTTTTTGTATTTCCCGATTGTCGTTTCTCTTTGGCATTTTGTTTCATACAATAATATATTTTAATATTTTGGGTATGTTCTTTACCTTTAGAAGTTCTTTCACAAAATCTATTGCCGTATCTAAATTTTATGCGTGTCTGGAATGGGCTATAGTCGATATATATATATATATATATATATATATATATATATATATATATATATATATATATATATATATATATATGTATGTATGTATGTATGTATGTATGTATGTATGTATGTATGTATGTATGTACATATATATATATATATGTATGTATATGTATGTATGTATGTATGTATGTATGTATAGATGTGTGAGTGTGTGAGAGCATGGCTACATGGATCCGGGTTCAGTCCCCCTACGTGGCACCTTCGATAATTGTTGTCTACTACAGCTGTGGCCTGACCAAACCCTTGTGAGGAGATTTAGAAGACGGAAACTGAAAGAAGTCTGTCATATGTATATATATATATGACAGGCTTCTTTCAGTTTCCGTCTACCAAATCCACTCACAAGGCTTTGGTCTGCCCGAAGCTAGAGTAGAAGACACGTGCCCAAGGTGCCACGCAGTGGGACTGAACCCGGAACCATGTGGTTGGTATGCAAGCTCCTTACCACACAGCCACTATATATATATATATATATATATATATATATATACATACACAGAATTATATATATATATATATATAATACAGAATGGGACAACAATGCAAAACATGCAAACAGTTAGGTGATACAAGAAAGGGACAAAACATACAGATAGACGATACAAAGAAAACAAGGACAGGTCATTCGGTGTTTTCTTTCTTCAGTCGAGATCCAGATTATCCTTGCAATTTCGGCTAGTTATTCTCGATATTGCTCCAATCTGGCCAGCCCCAACGAAAAACTAAGCTAAGAGCATTAGATTCCTTAGTTAGGGTTTTCAGGAAAAGTGATCAACCAATAAACTTGAAAAATACAAATACAATCTGTAAGTGGAACAGTAAAAATATGCAAGACTTTTCTCAATTTTAAAATGTGATATTGTTTTTGTTATCGACATTCCAATGATGGAACTTTGTATCTTTGTTAGAAACCAGCTCCTTCGTCGGATGTAGAATTTAAATAATTAACGGAAGAAAACATACATATATACATGCATGCATGCAAATCAATTGTTGTCTTGCCGGTTGGTCGATTAGTCGGTTGGTCGCTCAGTTGGCTGGCTGGCTGGTTCGTTTGTGGTTTCGTTGGCTGGTGGGCTGTTGGCTGGTTGCCTGGTTGCCTGGCTGGCTGGCTGGTGGATTGACTGTCTGCGTGAAGCAGACAAGGAGACAAACCGACAAGAAGGACAAGTGTTGAGTCTCAGATGAGGATGACGTTGATAAAAGCCATTTGGGTCTATATATTTATAATTTTCCCGGCATACCTTTCACTTAGCGTTTCGGTAACAACAACAACGACAACAACAAAAAGAAAACATAGAAAGAAGAAAGAACAAAAAGTAGGCGGCTATTAAGGTGATGATGGTCGCGAATTGACAATTTATTTCTAAACTAAACTAACGACTACTTGTAGAGTGCAGCGATAAATGAAGATTTCTAAATAATTCTTTAGATCTTTGTCTATGGAACATTCCAGTATTCAACATCAAACCAACCGGCCGACCCAACCCCCCACCTCCGTTTCCTCTCGACTCGCCGCCACTCCTCGCTTTACTGACAAGACGGCTTTCGTTAATTCTTCGTATCTTTCTGTATTTTTCATTTTCTTTTTCTTTTCCTTGCTATCTTTTCTCCCTTTTTCATTTCACACTTGATGTTGTGGCGATGGTAGCGGTGGTGGTGGTGGTGGTGGTAACGTGCGTGCGTGTGTGTATTATAGAATGTGAGAAATGTGTGAAGTAAGACAAAGTAAGAGATGGTGGAGGTGCGGAAAGGAGAGATGATAAGGGTGGGTTAGGGTTAGGATTAGGGTTAGGGTTAGGGTTAGCTGCATAATTGTTATTGATGTAATTGTTATAGGGTCCTGTTTGTTAAGACACCCACAACTTGACAACAGGAACAACCCCTCCCCAACGAAACTGCCCCACCTGCTACAATACGTACACACAAACACACACATACGCGTACCCACACTTGCATGACGAATACGCAAATATATACACAAAAACCACCCTCGCCTTTCTTCTTAATGTCTTATGTACTTATACATACCAATAT
>NC_142949.1:27162321-27172321 GCF_046866305.1 Octopus bimaculoides | reverse complement strand
TCTTCGAAGGCTTTTACTCGATTGTGTTGAACTCTAATACTTGTGTTTTTCTGTTATTTTTTCTTGATGTTGTTGTTGATATCACTATTGTTGTTGTTGATGTTGTTTTTGCTGACGTTGTTCAATCTCAGGTCAGCCTTGATGGAACAAACCTATTGTCAACTATATTCCACATTCCAACTGTGACCACCCTGTTTTTTCCTTATGTAAAAGGAACCCGGGAATACATTATCTTTTCTATGATATTAAGACCGTGATATGAGAAAGATTAGGCTGCTATTTCTGTTAAGTTGAGCGACTACGTAATAGTTTCTTCGTTGGATCGATCTAGGTAGATATTTCAGTCTTATAGCGGTCTTTGTTTGCCGATCCGCTTAAGTACGGGACACAAATCGTCAAACATAAACATAGAAACTCATATATGGTTGTGTACGTGTATATGTGTATGTATGTATGTGTATAAGCACACACAGACAAACAAACATATATGAAAACTCATATATGATGCGTGTGTGTGTGTGTGCATGTATATATATATGTATGTATGTATGTATGTATGTATGTATGCATACAAATATGCACACACACATATATGTACATATATACGTACATACTTATTCATAGATAAATAGATAGATAGAAAGAAAATGGGTATATATGTATATGAGTGTATGTATGCATATATATATATATATATATATATATATATATATATATATATATATATATATATATAAAAACAATAACATTCCTTCGTCTACCACAATGGTTCTCAAATGGGGTCCACATGGCCCTTGGTGGGGTCCATGAGAGATTTTGCTGTTAAAAATTATGCCCAATAAATCGCTCATACTTCTACAATACACAAAATATCTTAATAATTCTTATATACAATTCTTAACAATATTTAACTATAAAAATATAATGGGATTTTTTTTTTAAATTTCAAATGGCCATTTGGGTTTCCGTAGAGTAAAACAGGAATCAAAGGGATTCAAAGGGGAAAAAAATGGTGGAGAACCACTTGTCTAACAATTTCAATCGGTAGTCTACGCGAGGCTACAGTAGATGTGTAACGGGATCGAAACTAAAATTACGACGAATGGAAAGAAACTTCTTTAACCACGCGTCTATACACCGAATGGATACTGAAAGAAAAGGGAGAGTAGGAGAGAGGCAGAAAGAAAGAGACAGAGAGAGCGAGGCAGACACACAGAGAGCGGGAAACAGTCAAAGGGAGGCACAGAGAGAGAGAGAGAGGGGCTGGAATACAGAGAGAAAAATTCACAACCGTTGTTTCGTTTGACGCAACGTACAATAACTTCGACATTTTTTCCCACAAATGGTTCAAATGAAAACATAATTTGAAAAGAACTCAAACAAGACAGGTAAGAATCATACAAACGAACTGAAGAAAAGAAACTTTACAATTCTATTATGACCGCTTGGGAAAAAACTAGTTGATATTAACAATAATACTTCGTTCGTTGTATTTACGACGTAGACGTCTTCGTTTAATCACTAAACTTCCGCCATGAGAATAATATGCTTCACAGTGAAAACTCAGTTGTCATTATGGACCAGTATTTTGTTGATCAATTAATGACCAATTTTAATTTGAAAGAACAATGTAGTCTATAATGACTAACGTTATTTTTTTTTTTTTACTAATTTAGTTAATTTTATTTATATTTTTTGTCTTTATTTCTATCCTGTTTTTTTTATCTATTTATTTAATTGTTTGCGTATTTATTTATTTATTTTTGTTTACTGTACTGAATTCAAGATTTCATTTCCTATTGTCTCGTTAACAGTTTTATGATCAGTGCTAACTCTCCCTCTCTTATCTCTCTCTCTCTCTCTCTCTCTCTCTCCCTCTTTCTCTCTCTCTCTCTCTCTCTCTCTCTCTCTCCCTCTTTCTCTCTCTCTCTCTCTCTCTCTCTCTCTCTCTCTATTTATTTATTTCTTTCGCTATTGCTTCCCCCCCCACCTTTCTATCACTCTCTGAACATGCACTCACATACATATATACTTATATGCAAACATACGTGCACATACATATCTATATTCATACATGTACACACGCACGCACGCACGCACACACACACAAACACACACACACACACATACACATATGTGAGGATAAGATAACACGAGGGTGAAAGGTATCAGGCTTGAATAGAAGATTGTTACATCTGCTTCTGCACTGCACACCATTATAGACGAACATTCTTTCTAATTGTTTTACAGTTGGATACTATGCAGTTTTTCAATAATTAAAAAGAATGTTCTTCTAACATAGTTTTTGAATATAAACTCAACAACTTGAATAGGTGCAGGAGTGGATGTGTGGTAAAAAGCTTGCTTCCCAACCACATAGTTCCGAGTTCAGTCCCACTGCGTGGCATCTTGGGCGAGTGTCTTCTACTTTATCCTCGGGCCGACCAAATTTTTGTCGGTAGATTTGATAGACGGAAACAGAAAGAAGCCCGTCGTATATATATATATATATATATATATATATATATATATATATATATATATATATATATATATATATATATATATATACTTACTGTGGACAAGGTTGCGTGGCGTTTTCGTTCCAGCACACAATCTCAGATCAGGTCACTTGCTATGCAAGTACAACTCCGCAATAAATAAATATATATATATATATATATATATATATAATACAAAGAATATATATACATGTATACACACATATATGTACATGCTTACATCTACATGTGTATATATATGCATATCAGGGTACAGGACGTTAGAACAATGAACTACAGACAACGGAACGAACACATAGGAAAACGGAAAGCCACTTGGAATATTCCTTCATCAGCTGTCTCTATTCTAACTAGACGTTTCGAAGATAAGACAGATAAGACAGAACGTACTCTAGAATAGTCTCTTCCTGAGTAGTGGATCAACCCACTACACAGAGGATTCCAAGGTGGCAAACACAAACCAAGACATATATATATATATATATATATATATATATATATATATATATATATATATATATATATATATATATATATATATATATATATATATATATATATATATATATATATATATATATATATATATATATATATATATATATATATATATATATATATATATATATATATATATATATATATATATATATATATATATATATATATATATATATATATATATATATATATATATATATATATATATATATATATATATATATATATATATATATATATATATATATATATATATATATATATATATATATATATATATATATATATATATATATATATATATATATATATATATATATATATATATATATATATATATATATATTTGTTTTATATTCAACGTACACTCGAGTATTCCATAGATAGATCCAGTGACAATTGTGTAATTACCGTGGATGCCATCAGGTAGCCATAGTCAGCGAACGTACTTTATTGGCGTACTACCGGGAACATATGTATATATATGTAGTTCAAAAACACAATAACAAAAAAACAAAAAAACAACAAAGTGAGGACGTGATATGGATAGTATTATTGGACGCTCAGGAAAGGAAAGAGAGAGTGTATAAATGTATATATATATATATATATATATATATATATATATATAAATATATATATATATATATATATATATATATATATATATATATATATAAATATATATATATATATATATATATATATATATATATATATATATATATATATATATATATTGACCGTTGACTGAACACTATTCAATTTTTTTTCTCCGTGTTTTTCTCCTTGTCTCCGTATTCTTTCTGTTGAAGAGCGTAGCTCGAAACGTCAAAGACTTTCCGTATTCCCGAGCGTCATACTAATATATACTTTTGTTATTTACACCACCTGTCCTCGTCTGTTGTTATTTTTTGTATATTCTCCCATATATATATATATATATATATATGTATATATATATATATATATATATATATATATATATATATATATATATATATATATATATATATATATATATATATATATATATATATATATATGTATGTATGTATATATATGTATATATTTTTATATATGACGTTGACCACTAACGTGGACATTTAATATGCTAGAAATAGATCACATCGTGTGTCTAAAAAGACCTAAATTGTTCTCAACATGAAATATAGCGTGATACCAATATTAATAATAATATATATGTATATATGTATATATGCACGTATGCATTATGTATGTTTATGTGTATATATGTATGCATGCATGTATGTATGTTTATGTGTATATATGTATGTATGCATGCATACAGGTATATATATATATATATATATATATATATATATATATATATATATATGCACGTATGTATGCATGTATGCATGCATGTACGTACGTATCTATGCATGTATGTGTGTGTATATATATGTATGTATGCATGTATGTGTGTGTGTATGTATGTATGTATGTATGTATGTATGTATGTATGTATGTACCGACAGACTGATGGGATGATCAGAACTAAACCTTGCGTGATCAAGTTTTACCTAGGGCGAAACAGCAACGGCAGTAACAACAATTGCTACAGCATCAACGCCCATATCTTCTACAACAACAGCAACAGCAACAATCCTACCATGAGCAGCAGCAGCAGCAGCGGCGGCAGCCGCAGACGTGTTAGTGATGGTGGTGTCGGTGGAAACTGCTTAGTCGGCCCAGCAAGGAAAGTAAGTGACAAGTCTGGGTGGCAGGGAGTGAAACGGGCAGCCGACTTCAGAGAAAATCCTAGAGCTGGGTCTGTCATGGCGCACAGATTTGGCGCCATTACAATTTAGCTTCAAGCGTATCATCTTACTTGATATATTTCGACTTTGAAAGCTGCGTCGGCAGAGAGGCGGAGCTACATTTCGCCGTTACTGATTCGAAACAGCACAACTAACTACCACCACTCCCACCACCACCACCACCACCACCGCCGCCGCCGCCTCGCCGCCGCCACTGTCGACAATAACAATAACAATAACGGTAATGACATCGCCGCCATTGCAATCATCATTATGCATGTAATAACCATCCCGACCATCGTCATTACTACCATTGTAAACATCACCACCAACGCCACCACCACCATCACTGTCACTACTACCATCGCCATCATTATCACCTACGTCACCACCACCACCTTCTATGAGGGAGACGCTACGCTGTCAATCAACCAGCAAGAAATAGCAGCCAAATTTCTCTCAAAACGCACTCTATTTTCTGAAAAACAAGAAGTACATTTTGCATAATGTACGTAAGTGTACTCGACTTTAAATAAGATGAGACTGTCACGGCTAGGACGCATTTAATAAGAGGCCTACTCGATCAGGATTGACCCACGGTTAAACAACAGTAACAACAAAGACAATAATGTCAACAACTGTAGCCTCAGACTCCAGTAAGACGATGGGGTGGTCACATGACTGAAACTGTTTTGCTCTTAGGCAAGCAACAAACACTAAGTATCCTATCATCATCATCATCATCATCATCATCATCATCATCATCATCATCATCATCATCATCATTGTCCTCATTATCATCATCATTATTATCATCATCATCATCATCATTACGATCATCAACAACACTACAATCAAGACACTGATAGCACCATCACATATTCTCAGTACCATAATCATGAAGACGAACACCACGAGTGTGTGTATGCATATGTCTGTGCTTAAATATATATATATATATATATATATATATATATATATAAACAAAGTTCTTTTTTAATCTAAAATATACTCTACTTCATTTTCTACAATGCTCTTCCAATTATCTGGTAAACTTGCAAGATCCCTCTTCCAAAATTCACTTGTCCGTGACGAAAAATACTCTTCCGGTACTGTTCTGAACTCATCTACAGAATTCGTATTTTTTCCGTCCATTAAGTACCAGGCTTTACGAAGAAATGATAATTACTGAAGAGTCGATTACTTAAACTAAAATTCCTCAAGGCGATTCCCCAGTATGACCGCAGTCTAATGACTGAAACAAGTAAAAGGTAAAAGACAAAATATATATATATATATATATATATCATTATCAATAAATCACAGGGTAGCAAAAAAAATTTTAGAAATTTTAATTACTACCAGTGGTCTAGCGAGAAGAAAAAAATTAGTCAAATAGACTATATATTATTCATTTAAAATACGGAGATGCCTATAATAAGACATCTAACCCGCCTGAAAGAGCAGCCAAAATCTCTATACCACAATTAGGGATAATTTCAAAAGGGAATGAAAAATAAAAATATTTAGCAATCTATTTTCTGAACCATGGTTTCTAGCTATTTTAGCAAAATAAAATATTTTGCAAGGTCAGCTATCATCAGCAGAACAACCTAGATTAACATATAAACACGAAGCACTACATAGAAAACATGACTTGTGTTTATATGCTTAATTATTCAAAATTTACCGCGCATGTGCGGTTTACCTTATCGGCAGCAAATACAAAAAAAAATGGCGATTTTCATTCAGAAATTAGCCAAAATCATTTTATCATTATTAATAAATCACAGGGTAGCAAAAAAATTTTAGAAATTTTATTTACTACCAGTGGTCTAGCGAAAAAAAAATTTACTGTGATTTATTAATAATGACTATGGCCATGCTGGAGTACCACCTTGAAGAATTTTTAGACGACTGTATCGAACCCAGAATTTTTCTTTAAACCTGGTCAAAACCACCTCTGTGATATATTTCGTTTACTCGCCCTTTGTACTTGTTAAATCATTAGACTGTGGCCATGCTGGGGCACAGCCTTGAAGAATTTTAAGTCGAATGTATCGACCGCAAAATTTTTTTTAGGTGATTTTCAACCAGCGCATGTTAAGCCTAGAAGGTCTCTCCACATGTTAGAAATAACAGACAAATCACTTGAATCTTTTTTTATATATAATTTCCCGTAGACATAAACGGAAATCGCAGTTGTAAAAGATCTTTTTTTTTCCAAAATTCTAATTTTTAAGTAAGCAAAAATATATTTAAATCGAAAATAAATAAGCAGAATAGGACAACGGAACACAAGATTCTTTACTTCTCAATGCACCTAATGTCTTAATTCTATCAAAAGGGAAAGCATTTACTTCAAGAAATGTGTAGAAAGATAGAAACGATAAGAAATACGTTTGAACGACTAACTTTCGGCGCCATAATTCTGTTACACCTTGAGTGGCCTGAGAAAGTTCAAAAGGTCAGCTCATTCTCATTAATCTCTAAATGCAGAGAGAAGAAAACAAAAGACTTTAAATTTCGATTTTTAAATGCTGATTTTTCTACAACTAAAATTCTTCAAGGCGGTGACCCGGCATGGCTGCAGTCTAATGACTGAAATAAAAAAGGGAAGAAAACGGAAAATGACCAAAAATTATAACCGAGGGGCTTTTGTCCGCTTTCGCACTTTAACTAAAGGGGTTTTGTACGAGGGGGTTTTGTACGAGGGGGTTTTGTCTGAGAAGGTTTTTTTTTTCTCAGACAAAACCCTAAGACAAGCAGAATTATTGTCCTAGGTAATAATTCTAGGACAATAGAGAGTTTGTCCTAGAGAGGTTTGTCCTAGAGAGGTTTGTCCTAGAGAGGTTTGTCCTAGAGAGGTTTGTCCTAGGGGGTTTTGTCCGAATCCCGTAGGAGGCAATGATTAAGTCGTGCAGGCCTGGTCAACCATCAAAGTAGCCATTACATGTCAGAGGACTTCATCCTGTGACACCGATTCCTTCTGCCAGCCAGCACAACTGTGCATTATGCAATAAAATGTGCAAATCTTTGGCGAGGCTCAAGTGTCATATAACGGCCTCACATTGCCGTATCAATGACGCATTTCAATGATGCTTTCCAACAATGGCTTTGCTCGTATACGAGAAATCCACTACATATATATATATATAGATACATATATATATATATATATATATATATATATATATATATATATATATATATATATATATAGGAGAAGAAAATGGATGTAATAACAGGAGGAAGCTCGTGGTTATCGCTGGTGTGCCTTTAATTTAATCAGATGACAAAGAAGAAGGAAGCAAAGATGAACGAATGCTACTTTCATCTTTGCTTCTTTCTTCTTTTTTATTTAATTAAATTAAAAGCACACCAGTAATAACCACGAGTTTCCCCTTATTTAAATCTATTTTCTTCTCCTATATAACCTAAACTACGGTTTACCAACCGAACCACCTGCTTCACCTGGGTAATAACCTTATAACGTGCATATTATTATTATCTTCCTTTTTCGAAGCGCCTCCCCCTTTGGGAGTTCTATTTATTTATTTATTTATTTATTTATCTATTTATTTGTTATATCTTTCTCCGTTTTCTTCCTCTGTTTAGACGAACTTTCCTACTTTTTCGGACAAAACCTTTTGTAACCTTCGTCCTGTCTTTCTCCTTACATGTTTTTAATTGATATTAGCCCTTGTGGCCAATAAAACGAATTAATTATTATTATTATTATTATTATTATTAAATGTATTAGTATTAATATTAAATATCATCATCATTATTTCGCTTAGTTCGGGCAAAATGCTTGGCGCCATTTTGTCCGTATTTACATTCCCAGTTCAAATTCCGTTGAAGTCGGACTTTGCCTTTTATCCTTTCGGGATCGATTAAATAAGTACCAGCTGAACACTGCGGTCAGTGTAATAGGCCCCAAAATTTCAGGTCTTGTGCCTTTAGTAGAAAGAATTAGCGATACTAATTGTTGTTGTTGGCACTCCGTCGCTTACGACGTCGAGGGTTCCAGTTGATCTGATCAACGGAACAGCCTGATCGTGAAATTAACGTGCAAGTGGCTGAGCACTCCACAGACACGTGTACCCTTAACGTAGTTCTCGTGGATATTCAGCGTGACACAGTGTGACAAGGCTGACCCTTTGAATTACAGACACAACAGAAGCAGGAAGTAAGAGTGAGAGAAAGTTGTGGTGGAAGAGTACAGCAGGGTTCGCCACCATCCCCTGCCGGAGCCTCGTGGAGCTTTAAGTGTTTTCGCTCAATAAACAACACTCACAACGCCCGGTCTGGGAATCGAAACCGCGATCCTATGACCGCGAGTCCGCTGCCCTAACCACTGGGCCATTGGGCCACCACAGCGATACTAATAACCTGGTGTTAAAACTCAGTATATACGTATACTTCAGAACAAAGCGTCAGTTGAGTACACAGAAGTATTAAGAAATTAAAATGACAAGGGAATACGTATATAGTTGTACATATGTAAAAATATAAGTATATATGTGCGTGTGTGCGTGTGTGTGTTTGTGTGTTAGGATTAATGCGACAGCAGCAGTTGTTGCTAGTTATAGTAATAGTTAACGGTGACAGTAGAGAGAGGTAAGCGTTGTTGATGAAGTTGGCGGCGAGACCGTGAGTGGCGGGTTAGTGACCCAACTCAGACACAACTCTGTAAGGTGATAACTGTGTAAAATGATAGTTTCATTGACTGTTAAGGTTTATAATTTGTAAGTATCTCGAGAACCTCCGGCGCCAAAACAAAAATAAAAAGAAAACTGTTGCCAAAGGTCGGATATGTGACTTTGTATATATATATATATATATATAGTATTTTATAGATTTTTATTCATTTAAGTTTCTCGTATTTTTTTAAATCTTGGTGTGCGCGCGTGTGTGTATGTGTTTAGTGGCTGCGAGTGGCGAATGGCGGCAAGTGGCGGGAGGATGGCGATGCGTATGAAATGCGTGTCTTTTCATTGTATAGGTGTGCATATGCGTATGCATACGTGTACGTTAGTAAATATGTTATGCATATCCATAATATATAGATATTACACGCACACATATATAGAATGTGTGTGTATATATATATATGCACTTCGAAACGCCGGTGTTAAAACGGGGGTAGCTGATGAAGAAGAATGTTCTCTATGTGGTTTGTGTGTTTTC
>NC_142949.1:27129821-27157321 GCF_046866305.1 Octopus bimaculoides | reverse complement strand
CCGGCATGGCCGCAATCAAATGACTGAAACAAGTAAAAGAATAAAAAGAATAAAAAGAATCCCAAAAATTTCTCGCTCTCCATCTCTCTCTCCCTCTCTCTCTCTCTCTCTCTCTCTCTCGCTCTCCTTTTCTCTCTCCCTCTCTCTCTCTCTCTCTCTTTCTCTCCCTCCCTCTTTCTCTCTCCCTGTCCTTCTCTCGCTCACCATCACTGTCTGTCTCTTCTCTGTCTTTTTCTTTCTCTCTCTCTCTCTATATATATATACATAAATGATTTATACATATGTATATGCATGTACATACGCACACGCACACGCACACAGGTAGAGAGAAAGAGAGAGAGAGAGAGAAAAAGAGACTGAGTGAGAAATATACAGACTAAATTAGAGAGGGGGGATGAAGAGAGGGGGGATGAAGAGAGGGGGGATGAAGAGAGGGGGATGAAGAGAGGGGGGATGAAGAGAGGGGGGATGAAGAGAGGGGGGATGAAGAGAGGGGAAGAGAGATTTGGATAGAAAATTTTTAAAAAAACAACAAAGGAAAGAGAGAAGGAAAGATCCAAAGCATTTTGCTGCTGTAACAAGACATCTCCAACAGAGATAATAAAAGCGTGGAAGGCGTAAAGGCCTCACCCAACTCCTTCGCATTGTAACACTTTTGATGTCTCGACTGAGGAGTGAAACCTTAAATATCACGTAATAAACAAGATAGAGATTGTTGGTATGTTTGTCGGTGTGGTGATGGGCGGAAGCGGTGCGCTGTTTAATCTATGCACATACTAATACACACGGACGAACACTAACACGATCACACTAACACAAACACAAACACTCTCACATACACATACTACTCTAGAAATAATTTTTTTATTCACATATATGTACAAAAAATATACATAGACATACAAACATATATACATAAGTATATTTGTATGTGTGTGCGTGTTTGGAGAGAGAGAGAGAGAGAGAGAGAGAGAGAGAGAGAGTTGTGTGTATGTGCGTAGGTACGTGTGTCCGTGTATATATCTTCATATGTAAGTGTAAATCAAAGTATGTCATTTCTCTGTCTCTTAGCTATTTATCTCCATATTTATATATGTATGTATGTGTGCGTGTATATATATATATATGTATATATATATATATATATATATGCATACATACATACATATATAAATATGCAGATAAACAGCGTTATATATATATATATATATATATATATATATATATATATATATATATATATATATATATATATATATATATATATATATATAAGGGCGGTTTTTTTCACGCTAGCTACATGATGAATTCTTGTAAAAGAATTCGTCCTATTACTGAATTTAAATATATATATATATATATATATATATATATATATGTGTGTGTGTGTGTGTGTGTGTGTGTGTGTGTGGTGTGCCAGAGGGTTTGCAAATCCAATGGGGGTCTTAAAAGACATGTTAGGATCCACAATGAGCAGAACTTACTTGCAGGTATTGGTAGTGCAAATCAGAGGTGCAATCTGTGTGGGTGTTTTTTCAAAACACTGTCTGGTTTAAAAAGCCACATCAGACGCCATGAAAGGGCTAAGGTGTAGGTGCAGGAGGTGGTCAAACTCTGTTTAAGGAGTAGACAACCACCATATATATATATATATATATATATATATATATATATATATATATATATATATATATATATATATAGGGTGCGATGGGTAAATTATTGCCATTTTGTATTTTTTAATTTCGCACATGCACATAGTTTGTTTTAGATTTTATCGACTACACAGTACAGTAGGCTCAGTTGGGCACCGTCTGCGAGAAAAACAGCAGCATGACGCAATCCACTCTGCGAGAAATTTGGAAACGACATGCTGTATTGCTTGGCGTTTGTACCGGAAGCTCCAATACGAACATTTCGGAGTGTCTGGATGTCAATGTGAGGACAGTGCAATTTGAGGACATTTAGTGATAAAAAAAAAAACATCCAGTGAACATCATGGTATTTGAAGTGATCACTAGTGTTGGCGACGTTATGCCTCAATTCACCTTCCCACACGGCCTCAGACTCAACTACTTGGAGGAGGTAATACCGCCCTGGGTCAAGATGGTGGCTGCTGCAAGAACCTATGTCTGGCAACAGGACTCTGCATCATGCCACACAAGCAGAAGAATCCAGTTATGGCTGTCATACAATTTTTGCGACTACATCACCCCTAACATCTGGCCACCTAACTCCGCCCTCCACCCCCACCCACCATCGCTTGACAACTGATGTTGGTGTGTTTACGTGCCCGTAACTTAGCGGTTCGCTAAAAGCGACCGATAGAATAAGTACTAGGCTTACAAAGAATAAGTCCTGGGGTCGATTTGTTCGACAAAAATCGGTGCTCCAGCATGGCCGCAGTCAAATGACTGAAACAAATAAAAGAACAAAAGAATATATATATATATATATATATATATATATATATTAATAGTTATCGCCAAGTCAACATGGCAGTCCAAAAAAATAGGACGAATGCTGCCGTTGATTAGCTCCGAGAGGCCATCGCCTCTAGCTAGCTACGTGACACACGAACCTGTGTCCATTATAACCTTCGAATAGAGGAGGTCAGCCGCTTCCCCTTGCTGGTCCGGCATCTACAGGCTAGTTTCGAAGTATTGCCCCTTATCAATGTAGAGCAGCCGAACCCGAAATCAACAAATATTGTGAAATATTGATGTCCAGTGTTTCCTAGTCGAAATTCTTTCTACACAAGGCCTGAAATTTTATGGAACAGAACAAATCGCTTAGATCAACCCAATTGCTCACTTGCCCAAGGTGTTTGTGTGTGTATGTATGTGTTTGTGTGTGTGCGCATGTATGTGTTTGTGCTTATGTGTATTTGTGTGTGTATGTGTATGTGTGTGTGTGTTTGTGTGTGCGTATGTGCATATGTGGTTGCATTGTTGAGTGTGATTGCGTGTGCAAATATACAGCTATTTCTCTTGCATGTACACCTATGTTGGTGGACAGATGAGTGGGCGTGGGTGTATGTGGATGCGTTTGTCCTTGCGCACGCGTGTGTATATGCCTGTTGCGGTGAGACACTGACGATGGCGGTGAAGGTGAAGAGGTGGGTAGTGACGATAATCTGTGAAGATGGTCATGGCGGTAGTAATTCTGGAGGAGACATTTTCTGAGACAGTCCCTTGTTAGTGGTGGCGACAGCGGTTGGTGGTAGTGGTGATGGCGGTGATGGTCACGTTGGTGTTGGTGCTGGTGGTGCCGGTAGTGGCGCCGATGATGGTGGTGGTGGTGGACGTGGTTTTGGCTGGAACTGGAGGTGGATACACTTGGTGACAGCTGTTGAAGGTGGTGGTGGCGGTAAAGTACGGCGGCGGCGGCGGCGGCGGTGGTGGTGACAGTGATGACGGTGATGGCGGACAATTGCTGGTGTCGATATAAGTGATGGCGACATTTAGATTGGAGGTGGTGGTGGTGGTGGTGGTTGTGCTGTTGCTGATGTTGCTGCTGCTGCTAACGGCGGCATTTGGTGAAAGGGGTGGTGTTGGCGATGTGGCTGATAGCAGCGGTGGTGGTGGTGGTGGTGGTGGTGGCGATGGTGGTGGTGTGAGTGTGATATTTGCTGCTTTATCGTCACCTTGACAAATCGGTTTCTTTGATCTTTCCATTACCTACCCAGGTAGTAGTCAGTACATTTGACTATTCTCTGTAGGACGGCTCCACCCTGTCGCATTAATCTGCCGTGTAATTCACCTGGTGGCGGCGGCTTTGCTGGTGATAATGGTGATGGCGGCGGCGGCGGCGGCGGTGGTGGTGGCGGTGGTGGTGGTAGTGGTGAAGGTCCTGTAATGATGATTGTGATGGTGGTGAGGGTGGTTTGGGGGAGTGTTGATTATGTTGACGGCAATGATGGGAGTAGGGCATGATTCTACTTATGGTGGTGGTGGTGGTGATGGAGATGGTAGTTTAGTGATACTGACGTCCTGTTATTATTGTTATTGTTGTTGTTGTTGTGGTGGTGGTGGTGGTGGTGGTGGTGGTGGTTGTTGTTGTGGTTATAATTTATTCAACCGCAGGTCAGTCCTGATAGGGCATACCTCACAATCAAAGGCATTCCAAGAGTAACCATCCTGTTGTTATTGTTATTATTGTTGTTACTATTGTTGTTCATTTTGTTGTTGTTGTTGTTGCTGTCGGCGTATATTGTAGAAACTGTATTATCTAACACGAGAAGGGCAGCGGGTTGGCAGTGTCGTTATATACTTTGAGGCCATTTACTCTGGATATTTTACGTTTTAAGTTCAAATTACGCAGATGTCAAACTTTGTCTTTCGTCCCATCCAGGGATCGATACAATGGTAAATATGCAGCTTAGAACCGTAAAAAAAGATAAACGAAACTAATTGTGCTGAAAGATAAATCGATAGATAGATAGATAGATAGATAGATAGATAGATAGATAGACGGATAGACAGACAAACAGACAGTCAGACGGATAGACAGACAGAGTCAGACGGACGGATAGACAGACAGTCAGACAGACAGACAGACAGATAGATAGATAGATGACAAGCTTCCACACTGTTTATTTATAAAGCATTGGTAGGCCCCAAGGTACCACGGATTGTGACTGAACCCGAAACTACATGGTTGCAAAATGAACATCTTAACGACGCAACCATATGATAATAAAAAAAAATGTTCTGAATTATATCCTTCAGATCGAACGATAATGTGTGGCAACAGTCAATGAGTAACTTTGTTCTGGCATTGAACTCTTAAGCCCTATCTTTACAGCTAGATACACATTGCTGTCAAATACAATGGATTCTAGAAAAGATCGGCACCAGACAGACCAGCGAGGAAAGGATCTTATGAACAGGTGGCGTTTGTGAAAGAAAAATTTCAGGCGACTTTAAAAAAAAAAAAAGAACAAAAAGCCTGCAGCCAATCAAGACGTTAATATTGGATGTTAAAAGGTGGAGGTCAATGAGAACACAAGTTAATAGACACAAAATAGAGGTCAGCGAACGAACAAATTAAAATCTTTAACTGAAAAACAAAAATGAAATAGAATAGAATAATAAAATAGGATCAAAATAAAGTTAGATACACAACACACGCCAGCATACCAATTCGATAAAAGAACTGAGAATAAAAACTAAGGCAAAACAAAGATAGAGATATGTTGAGCGTATAATGTAGGATAGATTTCTTATCGTCTCTATACTGGGTCACATTTAGTGCAACCAGTAAATCCGACAAACTAAGCACATTCCAGCGGGGAATGGCTAAGGTTTATCGTCGGTTGAAATCTGGAGACTAGTTCGTGGGAGGGGGATAAAGCCGGGGCAAAGATGCGTTCCAAAAAGCTTTTTTGCGGTGGACACACAGATTCGTCCAGATTATTAAGTTCTGGCTATTGAAGGTGTGCGCAAAACCGAACAGAGATTTATTTGACTGATTACTCTCGTTGACCGTTAGAGCTGTTAAATCAAATAGCGAAACGGTTCCCAAATGTCCCCTTTTTTTTCTTTAATTGTCACACTTTTAATAAAAATATTAATTGGCACGAAAATATTAAAAAGAAAAATCTGTTCGGCCAAGATGGCTGAAAAATCTTAATTATAAAAAAAAAAATAATAATAGTTTTGCATTTAAGGTACGAAGCCAGCTTTCTAAAGGGAGGGAGTTAGTCTATACCCTTGTTCCCGTGGAGGCGCAATGGCCCAGTGGTTAGGGCAGCGGACTCGCGGTCATAGAATCGCGGTTTCGATTCCCAGACCGGGCGTTGTGTGTGTTTATTGAGCGAAAACACCTAAAGCTTCACGAGGCTCCGGCAGGGGATAATGGCGAACCCTGCTGTACTCTTCCACCAACAACTTTCTCTCACTCTTACTTCCTGTTTCTGTTGTGCCTGTAATTCAAAGGGTCAGCCTTGTCACACTGTGTCATGCTGAATATCCCCGAGAACTACGTTAAGGGTACACGTGTCCGTGGAGTGCTCAGCCACTTGCACGTTAATTTCACGATCAGGCTGTTCCGTTGATCGGATCAACTGGAACAATCGACGTCGTAAGCGACGGAGTGCCAACAACCCTTGTTCTTAACTGGTACTTTATTTTAACGACCCTGAAAGAACGAAAGAATGTAATGAGCCGGAAGAAATGCTGCTAAGCATTCTTTTCAAGTGCCTTAACGATTCTTCTTGCTCGTTGGCTTGAAATAATTATATCAAATTATGGTACAAGGCGAGCGATTTTATGGGAAGTGGGTTAATTCAGCAGTTCTCAACTGGGATCCATATAAGAATTTTAGGGGTCCACGCATTCAAAATAGTAAATTGGGAATTCACAAGTAGTATTTTAAGGGTCCATGGAAAAATTTAAGATGTATTTATTGCAAGAAACAGCTAGGTATCTTTCTCTAACGTTTTACATAATTCGACTTATACATGTGGTGAACATGTGGAAGACAACTTAGGAATTTTGAAAGAAGTATCCATAAAACTAGTTTTTAAACAGAGAACGGCGACTATGGGGGTCAATCAGAGCAAAATAGTAACCAAAGGGGTCCATAGGTAAAAAAGAATCTAGTACTTGACTGGTACTGTATATTATCGACCCCGAAAGAATGAAAAGTAAAGTTGACCTCGACGTGATTTGAAACTAAAATGTAGAAATATTCGCGAAGCTATAAGAACGACGCTTTAACGATTCAGCCAATCTACAGCCCTAATAATAATTATTTCTAACTTAGGCTCAAGGCCAGCAATTTCCGGGAGAATGGTGGGGTGGGGTTAATTCGATTACATCAATCCCAAGTGCATAACAGGTACTTATTTTATTGACCCCCCCCCCAAAAAAAGGGGAGGAAAGGCAAAATCGACCACAGCGGAAGTTGAACTCAGAACCTTAAAGAACCGTAAAAAAAAAATGCCGCTAAGCGTTTCGCTCGACGCGCTAACGCCTAATAAAAATAATAACAATAATGCCTTTCTTTATTTATACAGTAGACGCACAAACGTTCGAAACCTCAGTCTCATGTATTCAATGAACTTTAAACACACACAAACACACACACACACAGAAAATAAAAATAAAAATGAACGAATAAACACTTCACCGGATTTTGTTCCTTTCTTTCTTTCCTTCTATCTTTATTATTTGTTATTGTTGTTTTGTGTTCAGAAAGGCAATTTGTTTTCTGGTTTTATTCTTATAATTCTATGTGCTTCTTTCCAGTAAACGCTGAATGTGCCTCGCTTCACTTGCTTTTAAAATCTCACTTGCTCTATTCACCTTTAAAAACCTTTCGGTGCAGTTCGATTATTACAGTCAATGAATTCACTTTGTCCCGCCATTATAACTAAACACACACAACACACACAGACACACAGACACACAAACACACACACATATTTTTATATACATGTTTGTGTACGTGGGTGTGTGTGATAAATAGTTCAGTACGAACCAACAAGGAAGCTTGTGTCAGAAGTTTTTAACCTGGGTAATAGCGCCACCTCGCCTGTATTTTGAACCTGTGTAAAAGCGTCCCACTCGGCTTTGTTGTTAACTTTGGTGGCTGCACTTTTGAGAGAATCGTGAGCTTACAAGAGAGTAGTGATACGATAAAGTAGTTGTATGCCGACAGGAAGCGGTGCAGCTTCCTAGGGTTAAATAGCAGTAGTATGATTCCCTTATTGAGACTGTCACGTTAAGTTGACAGCATACAACTATTTTATCGTATCACTACTGCTTAAGTCTCTCAGAGATTTAGAAATGTATCATTTCTAATTTTGACAATTCTATTTTTATTTATCAGCTGTTGCAATCTGCAGAGTGACTTTCTTTTTTTTTTTTTTTTAGCATTACATATGTATTATGAGGTTCAAAGGTCCTTCTCGAGCCAAAGGCTCACAAGGGACGGTTTCTCGGATTCTGTAGCGAATATATTGCCTCCTGGATGATAGACAGGTCCATCGCAGAATCAATCTTTTTTTTTTTTTTTTTGCCAGCTGAGTGGACTGGAGCAAAATGAAATGAAATGTTTTGTTCCAGACCAAACGCATCGCCCGGTCCAGAAATCGAAACCACAATCTTACGACCATGAGTGCAACACCCTAAAAACTAAGCCACACACCTCCACATACACAGACATGCATGAAGTAAATAGACACCTTTAATTTTCAAAATTTCTGATCTAAGTGTCTTAATATGCTTTCAGCGGTGTAGAATTTACAATGTAATTATTCTTTCTCATTCCAGGTGCCATTATATTAAACATTTGCCAAGAGTAACCATGCCAAGCACAAAAAATTCAGCAGAACTGTCAGATTTTCAAAAAAGTCGTATTCTTGGGCAATCTGAGGCTGGTCTTAGCCAGCGAAAAATTGTCGAAAATCTTCAAATTCCTCTTGTTATTGTTAATAGAATTATAGTGAAATTCAAAATCCAAGAAAAAGAATCAACAGATTCTCATCCCGGCCGACCTGGGCCCTCGGAAAGGAAGCTTCGCTGTTTGAAGAGAATTGTGGAAAACGAACCCCGTTCGAAAGTTTCCGACAATGCAAAACAGCTAGAAGTTAGTCCAAGAATGTGTGTTACATATCTGCATAAGCTTGGGTATTATGGACGAGCAGCTAGAAGAAAACCTCTCCTTCAACCAATTAATAGCAAATAAAAGATTTTGAAAATTAAAGGTGTCTATTTACTTCCTGCATGTCTGTGTATATATAATAATCAACTTGCTTATTAGTCACTTTATTGTGTTTTGTTATGTGCATGGTTACTTAACCCATGGAGAACATATTCTGCATAAAATGCAAAAAGAAAAAAAAAAGCTGGGGACAGCTGCCTTACGGTGTTCGATCCAAGTCTGTCCGCTCTGTAGTAAAAATCCCGCCATGACCTGCTTTAACACTATTTTAAAAACAACACTAATTAATTGCGTAAACATTGACTTTCTAAAGTATTGATTCTAGGTCAATAATAATCATGTGAAGTTACTACTTCAAAAAAAAACACCCATTTAATTTTCTGCTTATTCGATAACTTTTAAAAGTTGTTGCTAATTATTCCGGTCTCTCTTTCGTCATTTCGAAATGTTCTTTCTTCAGCAGATGATTCCAGTCATCTCCATAATTCTTGCCGAACCGCTAAGTTACGGGACCTAAACACACCAGCATCGGTTGTCAAGCGATGTTGGGAGGACAAACAGACACACAAGCATACACACACGCACACACACACACACACACACACACACGCACACACACACACACACACACACACATATATATATATATATATATATATATATATATATATATATATATATATATATATATATACGACAGGCTTCTTTCACTTTCCATCTACCAAATCCACTCACAAGGCTTTCGTCGGCCCGAGGCTATAGTAGAAGAAACTTGCCCAAGGTACCACACAGTGGGACTGAACCCAGAACCATGTGGTTGGTAAGCAAGCTACTTACAACACAGCCACTCCTGCGCCTGTCAAGTTTATAGAGACAACGTGACTCGCAGAAAATACCAATTCTATTTTTTGGTAAATATTTATCGTTATGACTGGAATAGCCATGAAATTTAATTTCGCAGTTAAAAAGTTAAACGACAGTTGGCGCTCCAGTCTAGTACCAAAAATTTCATGTTTACAAATTACTAAACATCTCAACTGGAATTACAGTTATAAAAGACATTGCAATTTTGTAACTAATGAGAATATAAGGTGAGCTCACAGGTGAGAACACAGGTGAGATCAAATGTGAGAGCACAGTGAAGATGAAACATGGATAACATCTTTGTAATTTTTGAAGGAAAAACACAAAGGAATGCAGAAAGACAGGGTGAAGTAATTATTATCATGGATGATAGGGTTTTCTATCTCCCTTGCTGAAGCGCAGTGCAAATAAAATTTAGAAATAATAAATTAGAATTGGATTAAAATTTAAGTAACCATTGGAATATTTAATAACTAAAATGATATAATAAAATATATTATGATAAAAATATAAAGATTTGGAATAAGAGACGTCGACGTCTCACTTCAACTATAATCCTGACCCAAATTCTCGCCAGCAATAATAGCAGACTGTTCTTTGTAATTCTAATTCATGTATAACAATTGTTGACTGATTTATCATATGAAACCTTAGGTACTTGATTATTAACTGAAATTTTATTAAACTATTAATTATCCGTCTTCTGTTATTGAGAATTACTACTTCCAGTTCGTTATATACATACATACATACACATATTTATATATGCATACTCATATATAAATATGTGTATGTATGTATGTAAAGCAATCAAGTTGGGTGTGGAAGCAGTGAAGGTTGCCTGGAGGTGGCTGTAGATCAGGAGGTGCGAGTCATGGAAGGGGAGTGCTCCCAGGGGTAATGCTAACTTGGCATAAACTGCGGCATGATCAACCCCGGCCAGATCACCTAAGTGAGAGTGCCAGATGTTGAAGGAACCGAAACGCCTAATAAGCCCAGGAATCATTACTGGTGAAGTGTCCAGGCACATGAGAGGATGATGTAAGGAAAAACTCAATATATATATATATATATATATATATATATAAATTATACAATTTATATTTGATACCTCTAAGTTAGATGGTTAAACCGTAATCCCTTCACACGGGACTTTTTTTCATACGGGACTATTTTGTGACGCACATGGAATGGATTTCTTTTGAGATGGGATGCCTGAACTCGCTAGCCGATGAATTCGTAAGTGCCTTTTCTTCTCGTTGATTTTTGGCGTCGCATGGCCAGAAATTACCGTGAATTTTTTAGAGACACTTTCAGATTTATCAGAATATCGGGCTGATGAGACGGAATAGATTAATATCTTAACCGCGAAACGTTCGTATCCAATTAACTAAAGGCAGGTTTGTTTTTGCTTTTCACTCTGGTTTTTTGTTCTATGTGCGCCATAAATATCGCCATCCATTTAGAGAAAAATTTGTAGTTTAGAATCAGTAGTTTTTTGACTGCTATTTCTAAATTTTCAGTATGTTGGAGAAGCAACTCAATGCTAATCCCTGTATATTTACGATGATATATATATAGATAGATATATATAGATATATGTGTGTATGTGCATATGTATATATATATATATATATATATATATATATATATATATATATATCATGATTAATCGCTGACCAAACACCATTCAATTTTTTTTCTCCGTGTTTTTCTCCTTGTTTTCTCCGTATTCTTTCTGTTGAAGAGCGTAGCTCGAAACGTTAAAGACTTTCTGTATTCCCGAGCGTCAAACTAATACATCCTTTTGCTGTTCACACCACCTGTCCTCGTCTGTTGTTTTTTTTTCGTACATTCTCCTATATATACACACATGTACCTATATATATATATATATATATATGTATATATATATGTAAATGCGTGTGTGCGTGTGTGTGTATATATATATATATATATATATATATATATATAAGCATACACTTTCTGCCAAATAGTAGCAGGGTGAGATCGAACTCGCTTAACTGCATAATCATGTTATCATTTTGTTTTTTTGTTTTGTTTCTTTGTTGATGTTGTTGTTGTTGTTGTTGTTTTTCTCCATCGAGTCCCAAAATGGTGAAAAGGTAAAGGTCTCCGTTCCTGGAAGGTTTAGAACTAGGACAACGAGGTGTTGTGGGTAGAGAAGGTGAGTGCTATCTAAATACCACTACAGAACACATCCTGTATCCTGCCATGCGCCAATCATCAAACGAACGCCATCTTTATTAAAGATTTTATTGCTTTGCTTTACCAAATTCTTTCTTTCTTTCCTTCTTTCTGGCTGTCTATCTTTCTCTCTTTCAATCCTTCTATCTTTCTGTATGCCTATTTTCCTGTCTTTCTTTTTTCTTTCTTTCTTCCTTCTTTTCTTTCAATCATTCTTCACTTGCTCTTGTCTCGTTCTCATTTCTCTTTCTTTTCCACGTCTTTCATCATTCTCTCTGTCTTTCTTTTCCCTCTTTTATTCTCGCATCCTACTTTCTTTTCCTTTTTCCTCCAAACTTTCGTTCTTACTTCGTTTATTTCTTTCGCCTTTTTGTTCTTTCGTTTCTTTGTTTCTTCTACCTCTTCTTTCTTTCTTTCTTTCTCTCTCTCTCTCTCTCTCTCTCTCTCTCTCTCTCTCTCTCTCTCTCTCTCTTCCCCTTTCCATCTCTCTCTCTCCTTCATTCTTTTTTCTTTTTCTTCAGTTCGTAACGTTCTTTCATTTTACTTTCTTTTCTCTTTCGATCTTCCCTCATTCATTTCTTTCCTCCACCTCCACCCCCACACCTTCATGTTTCTTCTTCCCATCATCCATTTCTCCTTATTAATAGTATTGTGATGGTGGTGGTAGTACGCTGTAGTGATAACAATTTTGTTGACGGAGATAGTAGTAGTAGTAGTAGTAGTAGTAGTAGTAGTAGTAGTAGTAGTAGTGTTGATGTTGCTAGTGGTGGAGGTGGTGGTGTTGTTACTGATGCCATTATTACTACAGCTGTTACTACTGTCGATGTTGGGGTTGCTGATGATGCAGATGATGATGTTAGTGTTACGGTTGTCACAGATGAGGACGATGATGATGGTGATGATGATGACGACGACGATGACGACGATGATGATGATGATGATGACGACGACGAGGAGGAGGAGGAGGAGGAGGAGGAGGAGGAGGAGGATGGGGAACGAGAAGAGGAAGACGAGGAGGAGGAGGAGGAGGAGGAGGAAGAGGAGGGGGAGGGGGAGGGGAGGGGAGGATGGGGAACGAGAAGAGGAAGACGAGGAGGAGGATGAGGAAGACGAAGAAGAAAAAGAAGAAAAAAAAGGAGGAGAAGGAGGAGGAGGAGGAACAGGAGGAAGAAGAGGAGGAGCAGCAGGAGGAAGACGACAAGGAGGATGAAGTAAATGATGCTTTTGACGATGTCAATGATGATGATGATGATGATGATGATGATGATGTTGAGGAGGAGGGGTAGGAGGAGGAGGAGGAGGAGGAGGAGGAAAAGAAGCCAGAGGGAGGATGAAGTCGATGACGATGATGTTGATATTACTGCTGTTATCGATGATGATGTTGATGTTGATGATGATGGTGATTTCCTTTTATCATTCATTCGTTCGTATCGCCGTTTCTACAGCCCCCCCCAACCCACTCTCCTTCCCACGCCGCCCTCACCTCCCCGCCGCCGCCACCTCACTACGCTAAACCCGTCATGCTTAACCAGCGACACCACCACCGCCATCATCACCCTCATCACCACCATAACCCCTACACCATTGCCCCCCCCACCATAACCCCTACAACCTCCAAAAGCACCACCAGCAACATCATTCACCATCACCATCACCACCATCATCATCACCACCGTCGTTATCATCACCACTGTCACCACCACCACCACCACCACCACCACCATCACCTACACCACCACCACTGCGACCGCCACCTACCACTACCCCACCCCCTTCGGACCCCTGATCCCTACTCACCCCCCCCCCCCTCCCCCTCCCAACAACTTTACTTCCTCCATTCAATATTTGTCTTTCTTGTTATATCACTCCACCTCTGGTTTCCCCCCCTCACCGCTCAATTGACTCCCTGCTTCCCCCCCTCTCCCCCCCTCAACTAACCAACTCACCGCATCGTCCTTATTGCCCCCTTCGTTCCCTATTGCGCCCCAATCAAATGTTAACAGTCTCCCTCTCCAACGATACCACAAACATATCTCTGCACACCTAATATAGGTCCTCAATACACACACACACACACACAAACACACACACACAAACACACACACACAAACACACACACACATAACACACTCGCGCACACACACACATATATATACACATACGTATACACACATACACACACACACTCTCTCTAACTCACGCTCTTTTTCTCTCCTTACACGCACACACAAACCCACATACACATGCTCTCGCACACACACACTCATATACACTAACACACAACAAGCACACACACACAGTACACTCACACACGACACACATACACCACATAGACCTACTCACACACACACATATATACACACACACACAAGCACACACACATACAGACACACACACACACGACACACACACGACACACACATACACCGCACAGACCTACTCACACACACACACACACACACACACACGACACACATATATATACACTCACACACAACAAGCACACACACATACAGACACACACCCGACACACACATACATCCACACAAATAAAGTCCCCTTATTACAAGGGAGTAATTAATTCCTAATTAGGCTCGTCTCATAAAAGAAATCAACCGTCGAGAATGAATGAGTGAATGACACGCTACAAACAACATCGCAATAATTGTTTGGAAATATCCCCATTGTTATTTTTATTCTTCTTCTTCTTCTTTTTCTTCTTCTCATTATTATTATTATTATTATTATTATTATTATTATTATTATTATTATTATTATTATTATTATTATTATTATTATTATTTCGCCTTAATTTCTATATAAATCCCACCGCCAACATACTTTGTAACCTGTCTCCTTAATATCCTCGTTCATCCGTCGCTCTTGTGGTAATAATAAAGAAACGATTATTGATCTTATCGTTATTATTGTTGTTGTTGTTATTGTTGCTGTGATAGTTGTTGTTGCTGTTGTTGTTGTTGTTATATGAGAACAGTCAATTGACAGAATCGACAGAGCATCGCACAAAATTGCCTTGCTGTATTTAGCAGCCTACCTTTATGTGTTTTGAGTTCAAATCGTGCAGTGATTAACTTTCTCTTTAATCCTCTCTGGGCGGAGTGATACAATTAAGTACCAGTCATCTACTGGAGTCGATATATTCGACTATAATCTATAATCTATTTAAAGGTACGTGTCTGTACAAGAAATTTCCATTGTAGGCACAGGCGTGATAGTGTGATAAGAAGCTTGCGTCCCAATCACATGGTTCCGGGTTCAGTCCCACTGCGTAGCACCTTACGCAATTGTCTTCTTCTAAAAACTCGTGCTAACCAAAGCCTTGTGAGTGGATTTGGTAGACGGAAACTATCTGGAAGCCCGTCGTATATGTATGTTTGTGTTTTGTATTTGTCCCCCACCAGCTCTTGACAACCGGCATCAGTGTGTTTACGCCCCTATAACTTAGCGGGTCGACAAAGCACACCGACAGAATGAGTACCAGGCTTAAAGAAAAAATATATATTGGGATCATTTCATTCGTCTAAAAATTCTTACTGCTGTATGTATGTGTGTGTATATATATATATATATATATATATATGTATATATATATATATATATATATATATATATATATATATATATATATATATATATATATATATATATATATATATATATATATATATATATATATATATATATATATATATATATATATATATACAGTTCTTAGAGACCTTCTGACAAATTCTCGCTCAGAAAGCGAAACGACCCACGTTGCACGACGGAAACAGTGAAGTTTGAAGGCTAGAGTCTGATGGTTTGGGGATACATAAAAAGTGATGGTTCAAGAAAGTTGGTTAAAATTGTCGGTAACTTGAATAGTACCAAATACATCCAGCTGCTGAAAGACAATTTGATACCAGATTTGGATGTAAGTGAGATTTTTCAGCATGACAGAGCTCCATGCCACAGTTCATGTGCAACACAACAGAGTCTGGCTGATGAAGGTGTTACCATATTGAAAGATTGGCCGGCTCAGAGCCATGACTTAAATATCATCGAGAAAATGTGGACAGAACTAAGCAGAAGAGTTCGTCAGAAGAATCCATGCACTCTTGAAGAGCTTTGGGAGTTCAGCCACAGAGAATGACATCTCATACTTGTGAAAATGGCGAAGGATTTGTATGCATCTCTTCCCAGGCGCTTTGAAGCAATTATTCAAGCTAAGGGTAGCCACACAAAATATTAACAACGTACAGTAATTTCTTGAAATGAACATTATGTAATAAATTTTCATCTTTCTATTTTGAAACATTGTATCTTGATTGATTTATGTGAGGTGGGGCCGAAAACATTTGCACAGTCGTTTTTGGTGGTCGTCTCGCATCTTCCCCCCACCTCGTTCAGAGCTCCTACTACTAAATATAATGATTAGGTATGGAAATGACTCCAACAGGGCCAATGTTTCATCTGTAAAAAATGCAATGCGAAACATCCATTTATAAGTTGGCAATTAGTAGAAATTTACGATAGTTTAAAGTGGCCGAAGACTTTTGCACGGTGGTATATATATATATATATATATATATATATATATATATATATATATATATATACGACGGACTTCCAGACAGTTTACCTCTATGAAATTCACTCACAAAGCATTGATCAGTATATAGAATTATGGAACTATGTCAAACAGCTATTGACACGTGGAAGATGAATCCGTCTGTCGGGCGAGTCCATCGTGGAAATGTCCCACCACCCGTCTTTAACAAGGCTGGATTATGCATTGTACCTCTGTCTGGTGGCTGTGGGGAAAAAGGTTGTATAGTAGGCGAGGTTAGATGGATTGAGAGCAGACACCTTCCTCTGTGGTCAAATATTCATCTAGCTTTTGTCAAGTTCCACTTGGATAGACAACTGACGAAGAAAAAGAAAGTTCTCTCCTCCAGCGAATTTGTCAAAGGGTGGATGACCCCGAAAATCTTTAAAGCAAATGGAACTACTCTAAACACGCCCCTGTAGACTAAGAACAGCAGCTGGATGAAATTTCACCCCTTAGAGTCAAGATAATCGGAAAGGCATCGTAATAAGCCTTACTAGGAAATTCTCCTGCATTAGTAGGACTGTATAATCCATGTATTCCAATATTTTGTACACATGATATATTTTTCTCTCGTTTTTCCGTTCAGTTTTTCAGGTAAGCCCCCACACAACTTGTAAACTGTTCTAGTGATCTTCCCCTTATAGGACGCCCCTCTGGGAAATATAAGATAGTATAAGATAGATAGAAGGGATTAAAGACAAAGACAAAACAGCGATTCAGAGAAAACATTTTGTGGGGTCGATTGTTTGCAGAGAACAATAGAAAACAAAATTTACAGCAAGAGTAATGATATTTCCATGGATAATGACATTAGTATGAATAATTCTAGCGACACGTATGGCAACAAGAACAACATCAACAACAACATTCAAAAACACATACATACGAAAATAGCAACTGAAGCATTTTTGTTAACATTGCAAATCACAGTTAGGTTTCGGGACAGGTCGGCTTTATTTGTCGCAATTTTATCGCTTCAATTACTTGGGGGAGATGAACGAGTGTGTGTGCGTGTGCGCGCGCTAGTGTATGTATGTGTGTGTGCGCGTGTGTGCGTATATCGTATGTATTTAAACGAACTGTTAGTGTGTGTGTTTGCATGTGTATATATATATATATGTATATATATATAGCTTGCTTACCAACCACATGGTTCCGGGTTCAGTACCACTGCGTGGCACCTTGGGCAAGTGTCTTCTACTATAGCCTCGGGCCGACCAAAGCCTTGCGAGTGGATGTGGTAGACGGAAACTGAAAGAAGCCTGTCGTATATATTTATATGTATATATATGTATGTGTGTATGTGTTTGTCTCCCCTCCCCCACCCCCACCATCGCTTGACAACCGATGCTGGTGTGTTTACGTCCTCGTAACTTAGCGGTTCGGCAAAATGATACCGATAGAATAAGTACTAGGCTTACAAAGAATAAGCCCTGGGGTCGATTTGCTCGACTAAAGGCGGTGCTCCCGTATGGCCGCAGTCAAATGACTGAAACAAGTAAAAGAGTAAAATTCTAGGCTGCAAAAAAAGGGCCGCCCGTTTTATTGTTATTGAGGAATTCACAGACATACGTTTCAGCCTTCAATCTATGCAGAACCCTTCAAATGGCCAAAAGGCAAGGTACAGAACACATTTGAGTTCATTTCAAATGAAAAGTATTGCAACTCCACAACTCTCGCATCCTATGTCCACGACCTTAAGATGGAAAATAGGAAATACTCTCTTGAAGGGTCGATTGTATCGAGAGCCCCTTATTTTAGAGCAAATATTAGCAAATGTCTATTGTGTATTAGGGAATCCCTCGCTATACTTAGGTTGTTTGGGCCGAAAACTTTAAATACATTCACTGAAGTAATCCCCTTCTGCAATCATAGGTTTTCCTCCACTTTCTTGAAGGTATATAGAAATAAAAATATAAATATAAATATAAATAAGATTATTTGTCTGCGTTACGGTGATTTGAAACCTGGAGGATTACATTCGTTACTACAGCCAATTTGAATTTTTTAATTTTTTTTATTCATGATGTGGACTAACTTTTCCCTCTTCACTATATAAGCCTCTTATTTAAAAAAAAAGATTTCCTTTTGCATGTCCTGATGTTTGTTTGTAATTGTCACCCTGAGGAGGGGGGGGTCATCACCGGATTGCACTATGATGTGTATAGACTACGGTGGTGAACCCTTGAAATGGCCATAGGTGCTTGTTTATGTTTTGACCTATGTTTTTGACCAGTGATTTTTATGAACTTTTGTAAGTTTGGTGAGCAGAGACGGATTTTACCTATGGAAGTCTGCTGTTATTACGTGTACCTTGAGGTAAGTACAGAACTTTCTAATATAACTTTAAATGATGTTAAATTATTTTAAAGTTTTTTGTCATTTTAAAGTTTTGTCATCAGATATAGTATTTTAGCCGATGGACTATTATAGTATTTTATTTTACTTCATTTTATCTTATTCTATTTTGCTTTATTTGTCTATTTTGAATTTTTAATCGCTTAATTTTATTCGAAGTGGAATTTTTATAAAAAGATATATATTGTGTTATATTTTTAACTTAAATTTGATTTATTTGTATGCTATTAGTAGAAAAAAATATATATATAAATTTTTATATTGTGTGTTTTATGTTGTATTTTATTTTTTATATATATTTTCTTATGTATTTGTGGACTTTGATGTATTTCTTTATATACGATCGTTTATTGAGGGGACTGGTGTATGTTGAGTCGTTGACCCGAATGTAATGCTTGTATATATATATATATATATATATATTACATTGTCATTTTGGAACGATTATGTAACCTTTATATAATTAAGGTATCCTCGGCCTGATTAGTAGCTAGCTGACTACCCTCGTTGAGTAATTATTACATCAGGAGACTTACTAATTAGGAAACCTATGTTGGCTGAATTTTACCTATTCCAATCTCTCAATTTGGATTTTCCACTTTCTCAATTTGCATTCATAGCAACTCTGTTATATAAAACTTTTTAGGCTTATCGAACTTCGATATGGGAGAAGTCAGTAAATTATTATTGTTCCTGAAAGTTGTTTATATCTACCACAGACTGCTCGAAGCTTACAAACTTCCTACATTTAGATCCTTGGATCTTACAATTACTTACATACATGTGTGTGTGTGTGTGTGTATCTATCTATATATGTATGCATGGATGTATGTATGTATGTATGCATGCATGCAAATACGTATGTGTATATGTGTGTGTCTTTTTGTCTATGACCCCCACTACCGCTTGACAACCGGCGTTAGAGTGTTTAAATCCCTGTAACTTAGCGGTTCGGCCAAAACATGCCGTTCGAATAAGTACAAGGCATAAAGAAATATAAGTACTAAGGTAGATTCGTTTCACTAAAAATTCTTCAAAGCGGTGCTCCAGGAAGGCCGCAGTCTAATGACTTAAACAAATATTATATAAAAGATGAAGAATTGATAAATAAACATGAAAAAATTAATCCACAGTAATTAAGAACTCAATTAATTCCAGCACGTTATTCTATTGCAGTAAATCTAAACGAGACCGACTTGCATGTATATTAATTAATGATATTAACCTAATTAATTATGTAATTATATATTTAATGACGTTTATCGTAATGAAACAGCTGTTAAGCAGAATTAAAGTTTTGACGGTATATGAAATTTGAGCTTTTCTACTGAATAAATTAAATTCTAGATATCTGTTCGGAGACGAGAGGGATTATGTCCTCCTGATAAGACCAAACTGATGCTAACGCCCCTCCACTGCTTTGCCCTGTCTCTGAAATTTTTAGTTAGTAATTTTTCCTAACCATGTTACTTCAACTGCAAAATTTTTAACGCCTTGTTATTATCTCCCCTTTTCATTGACACTTGCTAACAATTATCGCAAGTCTTTTTGCTTTTATTTTCTGCTCGTTAGAGAAATTTTGAACTGAGGTAGAATTAAGAGGGATAAAAGTCATTATTATGAATTATTAAAGGGATTCAAAGTCATACTGGTTTCGTCAATTACTGTTCACTGGCTTTGAATGCGCACCGATTACCAAACGGTGTTGGGTCTACTAGTCCCTGAGTAAAAAGATTGTGTAAGGGAAGTAAGTAGTTCTGGATGTGGTGCAGTTAGGGTAGATATAATACTGTAATATGAATGGTGTATGGAATGTATATATTTATATATTATAATAAAGGGTAAAAATCATTAATGATTTTACCAGAGGGTCAGAGCGGAAATAAAAATCTCATAGGTAAATTTTATAAAATATTTTATAATTATGTACATGAATATAACAAGGGATTGGCTATATGCCTCACTACGCACTGTAAAAATAGACGCCAAAAAGACACTATTACCACCTTAAAATCTCCGAGAATAACACACTAGATTGTAGGCGAGCAAAAGAAAGATAGTGAATCAAAACTTTTAGTTAACCGTGTACAAGACCCTGTTTACCGACTGCTATCATCAGTAACAGTGTTCTATAGCATAAATTTACGAGTATCTCAAAATATGCATGCGAGCCGCGATAGCCATCCAGAATCGCAGAAATATACCGCAAAGTAGAATTCACATCTTTCATTTATACCCACGTGTAGTGTGCCAAGACCTAGTCTGCAGTTAATACAGGTTCAATCAAGGAGTAAATTTTTCAAATATTAATTATAATAATATATATATATATATATATATATACATATATATATATATATATATATACAATTGCAGCGTGGAAGGTGTTTATAAGCCCCACGCTGCAATTGTTTTCGTTCCAGTACACGATCTCAGATCATGTCACTTGCTATGCAAGTATATCTCCGTACACATATATGTATATATATATATGTGTGTGTGTGTGTGTGTGTATGTATGTATGTATGTATGTATGTACAGTATTAACACAATTGTTATCGCTATTGTTTAATTCACTGTCAAAAAGCATTTCACCCGTCACCATTCCATCAGCCTAGCGGCCCCCTACAACTGCTTTCCTCTATGTGTACCTCCTTTTTTACTTTTTATAGACGATTGGGTATCATTGAAAGGAGATTTGGTTGCTATTTCTAGCAGGTCATTTCGTAATTGCATTGATAGAGTTGTTGATGGCGAAGGTATGGATAATTGAACAGTTTTTGT
Source organism: Octopus bimaculoides (assembly GCF_046866305.1). Classification (NCBI taxonomy): domain Eukaryota; kingdom Metazoa; phylum Mollusca; class Cephalopoda; order Octopoda; family Octopodidae; genus Octopus; species Octopus bimaculoides. The sequence continues at coordinate 27,135,822 of NC_142949.1, read as the reverse complement.
AGTAGTAGTAGTAGTAGTAGTAGTAGTAGTTGCTGTTGTTGTTGTTGTTGCTGTTTTGTATCTTATTTGTGCTGCTCCAACTTTTATTGCTGTTATTACAGCCGTTGTCATTTATATTGATTGATTGGCAATTAGATGGCTTAATGATATTATCAATTACCATCATCATCATCACTACTTTCATCATCATCATCAACTGGAACAAAAACGGCATCATTTTAAACATAAATGGTATATATATGTACGTATGTATCTATCTATATATATATATATATATACATATATAGTTCTTCTTCTCCTCCTACTTCATTTCCTCCTCCGCTTCATCATCATCATCATCATCACAATAATAATAATGATAATCCTTTCTAATATAGGTACAAGGCCTGAAATTTGGTAGGAGGGAGCAGTCGATTAGATCGACCTCAGAACGCAACTGGTACTTAATTTATCGACCCCCGAAAGGGATGAAAGGCAAAGTCAACCTAGGCAGAATTTGAACTCAGAACGTAACGGCAGACGAAATACCGCTGAACATTTCGCCCGGCGTGCTAACGATTCTTATTTCTTCATTGCCCACAAGGGGCTAAACATAGAGGGGACAAACAAGGACAGACAAAGGGATTGAGTCGATTACATCGACTCCAGTGCGTAACTGGTACTTAATTTATCGACCCCGAGAGAGATGAAAAGCAAAGTCGACCTCGGCGGAATTTGAACTCAGAACGTAACAGCTGAGCATTTCGCCCGGCGTGCTAACGTTTCTGCCAGCTCGCCGCCTTCATAATAATGATAATAATAATAATGATGATAATGATGATTTTATTGTTATTGTAATGTGACCCTCATCTGATGCCCCTCTGGCTAATAAAATAGATCATTACTGTCATTATTTTATTGGTTTTATTATTATTACGGCTATTATTATTATTTACATATTTTAATAAACTGCTTCTAGTAGTAGTAGTAGTAGTAGTAGTAGTAGTAGTAGTAGCTACTGTTACTATAAATACCACCGCCAGCGCCACCCCTTCTCACCGTCTGCCCCCCCCCCCTCTGCTCCCACCGCAACCGTTTTATTGCCGTAATTAAAGACACAAAGGTGTTGTTGCAACAATCGTTGTGCACTGGAGTGCAAAGCAATCACAAACTCCCCTCACCACCACTATCACCCACGCCACCACCGCCACCATCACCACCACTATCACCCACGCCACCACCGCCACCATCACCACCACCACTACTACTACCACCACTACTACTACCACTACTACTACTACCGCTACCGACACAACCACTATCACCACCACCATCACCACCACCACCACCATTACCATCACCACCAACATCAGTCACCACCACTACCCCCACTACCACCATCATCACCACCGCTATCACCACCACCACCACCACCACCATCATCATCATCATCATCACCATTATCATCACCATCACCTCTATCACCACCACCACTACCATCATCACCACTACCACCACCACCACCACATCACCACCAACATCAGTCATCACCACCACTACCACCGCTACCACCACCATCACCACCACCATCATCATCATCATCACCACCACCACCACAGCGCCAATCATCATATGAACACATGAAAAATTATTCTTAACCACTACGACATCAACCATCACAACCACTACCACGCTACTAACACCTCTACAATAATCACCAACTAATGAAGGGGTCTGTAGGGGGAAGGTCATTCTATGTGCTAGTAATAGCAGCCAAATCTATGTCAACTCATAAACTGTCATGCTAGAAAAAGACAAATTGAGTAATGTAATCATGGCTTAGTTACACATTTGGGAAACAGACGAGATGGTCGTGCTTGGAGTGTCTATATTTCTAGGATTGCTCAATTAGGGTTGATCTGGGACTGAACAATAAGTACCACTACCACCACTACTATCAATACCACCACCAACACCACTACCAACACTAACACCACCACAACTACTGCCACCACTATCGCCAACACCACCAATACCACTACTACCACCTACACTAACAGAACCACCACCACCTCCACACCACCACCGCTACTACATTTACATCTGTATTAAGGACAGCTACAACTCTCACGATGACTACTACAACCGAAACATCCACACGATAGCCTCCTCAACACCACCTCATTTACTACAACCACAACCATCGCCAAAACCATCTCCGGATGGATCACCACAACGCCATCTATCATATTTACATCAGCACAACCACAACCGTGACCACCACCTTCTAATCGCCATCATAAACCACCACCATCTCAACCCCCGCTGCTACCCATCGCTACATTCACATCATCGTAACACCACCACCACCACCACCACCACTACAAGCCACCAACACCACCATAAACTACCACCACCACCACTAATAACAACAACAACAACTAAAACAACAACACGTAACAATAGCAATACTATTAATGTGCAATGGACGACAAAGTTTGATAGTGTTGTAAGCGACATTAGATCAGGACGTGTCTTTCTGTCCAGTTAAGCATGACAACCCAACCAACCATGTCTTCCCAGAGTGCAACTGTCATTGAACGTCTGCTGCTACTGCTGCTACTGTTACTACGGCTGCTATTGCTGTTATCTGTCTGTCTGTCTGTCGTTTATTATTATTATTTTTTTTTTGTCTTCTGTTCAATAAATGTCCACCAAGCTAGCCAATGAGGCAGGCTTTTACGTGGTCGCTGACCGTGTAGAAATAGCAACTAAAACCTCCTCAGCTCACAGTATGCCTATTGTTGAAGAAAATAGAAATAATAGAAAACACATTAGATATTACAGGTACAACACCGATTTTCCAGACATTGATAATTCGTAATCTCGTTTAATCCGTATAAATTTACGAACAGGAACTTCAAATTCCTGCAGCCAACAGACTAGTTAACGAATATTTTATTCAAAGCAGTATTACTGATCTAGTATTACTTATACTAACGCAAGTGTGGCTGTGTAGTTAGAAGTTGGCTCCCCAACCACATGGCCCGGGTTCGGTCCCACTGCGTGGTACATTGCGCAAGTGTCTTCTACTGTAGCAGTGGTTCCTAACCTTTTCACTAACCCTTTTTTTAAAATGAACTTTCTCACGGACCCCAGGATATTGAAAGGTCTGTCAGCTTAACGTGTTCACGGACTCCCAGTACTACCTTTGCGGACCACAGGTTGGGAACCACTGTACTATAGCCTCGGGCCGACTAAAGCCTTGTGAGAGAATTTGGTAGACGGAAACTGCAAGAAACCTGTCGTGTGTGTTTCCCACCACTACTTAAGAGCCGGTGTTTGTTTATTTTTCTATTAATATAGCGGTTCGGCCAAGATGAACCGATAAAATAAGTACCAGGGTTAAAAAAGTAATGGGGGTCGATTCATGTGACTAAAAATTCTTCAAGGCAGTGCTCCAGCATGACCGCAGTCTGATGATTGGAACAAGTGAAAAATAAAAGATAACGTACAGATACCTGTATTTCATTTACTCAAGTAATTTTAATATTGGTTCTATTATTATTATTATTATTATTATTATTATTATTAAGGCGGCGAGCTGACAGAACCGTGGCACAACGGGGAAAATGTTTTAGCGGCATTTTGTCCGTCCTTACGTTCTGAGATCAAATTCCGCCGAAGTTGAATTTGCTTTACATCCGTTTCGGGGTCGATAAAATAAATAGCAATTACGCACTGAGGTTGACGTAATCGGCTTAAACCCCCTCCACCCCTCCACCCCTCCATTCAACTTATTAACATTGTGCGAAAATTTGAGACCAATATTTGCTAAATTTAGAGGTGACCCCATCCCCGGTCCGGAAAAAAATCAATAATCCAAAGGTTCCAGGCAATCGATATTGTACCTGTACCGTCCTTGACGAGACAAAAAAAAAAAAAAATGATGGATGGTCACGGCTGTAACATTTTCCATTATAATCTTTAGAAAGGCAGCAAGCTGGCAGGGCAAAATGCTGAGCGGCATTTCGTCTGTCTTTATGCTCTGAGATCAAATTGTGCCGAGGTCGACTTTACCTTTCATTCTTTCGGGGGTCGATAAATTAAGTACCAGTGAAACACTGGGGTTGATGTAATCGATTTGTCCCCCTTCCGCTAAATTTCGTGTCTTGTGCCTATAGTAGAATGGATTATTATTGTTATTAATGAAGGCGGTGAGCTGGTAGAATCAGTTTCCGTCTCCCGAATTCACTCATAAGGCAGTCGGCGACTCGAGACTACAGTAGAGGACACTTGCCCAAGATGCCGCGCAGTGAGACTGAGCACAAAACCACACGGTTGCAAAGCGAACTTCTTAACCACAGTCATATCTGCACTTAATATTGATTTCTCTTAACTAATTACGAGCCTAATTAGGTGGGGTGGGTGTGCCAAATCAATGAAACTAATTACAATAAATTATCGAAACTTACTTTACGAGCCAAGGAACCAAAATGTGATCAATCGATTTACTAGAAATAGCAACCAAATCGAACTTATATCGTACCTTACTGTTTTAAGTAACGAAGGGCACACTGGATAATATCGTTCTAGATATACTATGTTTAAAGTGAAGACGAGATGATCATAGTTGGAACGCCTTTGGTCATAGGTTTGCTCGATCATACCTGACCTGTGGTTAAACATTTTTTTTCTGGAGCAATAGAACACATGACTCTATATTACGGCAAGTGACTATTGATCCCAGGACTCTTCTAACTCGGAGTAACAGCACCAGTCAGGGTCCCAGTTATGGGTTAATTAGCATGCTATAGAAGAAACATCAAACTCAAATCCTTACTGCTCTGTGTGTGCCTTATGAAAGGAAAAGGCTAGGGGATCAACTTCGAGAGCAAATCAAGGAGCGGAGTCACCAGGCAGTCCGGTGCCCTCTTTGGCTCCCTTGCGGCAACTCCAGGATACTTGGTTCTCCCTGGCCCTGTAAGGCAATTCACCGAGGAGGAGGTCACTCCAATGTAAAACCTACATCTTATTGGTCACCGCAGGCACCTTAGCCCGTTGGACTATTGTGATCAGATCTCCAAGTGTAAAGGGTGAGACTGGATTGCGCGGATTGACTCGCTTTAACACTACTGGGTGCTGGAAGGAAGTCAAAAACACGCAGCGTCAAGGGTCGGTTTACATAGCCAGTTGAGGGCAGGCTGCTCTTCCTCGTGATCTTCGGATACGGATAAATTGCCGTCATCAGCAGTGAAGCGGAAACTGTATGTTAATGAAAGGAAGTTATTTCTTACATTTAAAATTAGCCTGAAACATTGCATAGTGCGCTATTCACATTTTCAATATACGCACTGTTATAAGGCGGCGAGCTGGCAGAATCGTTAGCACGCCGGGCGAAATGCTTAGCGTATTTCGTCTGTCTTTACGTTATGAGTTCAAATTCCGCCGAGGTCGACTTTACCTTTCATTCTTTCGTGGTCGATAAATTAAGTACCAGTTGCGTACTGGGATCGATCTAATTGACTGGCCCCCTACTACCCCAAAATTTCGGGCCTTGTGCCTAGAGTAGAAAAGAATCTATGCAGTTATGCAAATTGAATCTGGCTGGTTTAACTGACTCCTAGTTTGATTATATAAGGTGGTAGCAAACATCTTATATCATTCTCCCTTTCATGGAATCGTTGATCGATTATCGATCTTCATTACGTAAATTCCTAAATAAAATTTTTAAATTCATATTATTCATAAAAAATATTATTGATTTAGAATCAATAATTCCTCCGTTCGTTTGCGTCATTAACGCTTTTTAATTAATAAGAAATGTTTAAAGAAATTTAATGTAAGTTTAAATGCTTAAACGAAATTGAAAATGAATAAAAATTCAGTCGTATTACATTAATATAATCGAATATATGGATAACAGCATAGACCCCCCCCCCCGCCCCGGAGGTCAATAATGGCCAATTTGGTGACCCTTAGCATCTCCTATAAATGATTATAAGCTACTAATAATCATTTT